>NW_007245774.1:100145-149861 GCF_000164805.1 Carlito syrichta | reverse complement strand
CTCCTATCACTCTCAAAATCCACTCTACTTCAATATGTAGATGATCTCCTCTTATGCAGCCCCTCTCTTACAGACTCTCACAATGACACGGCCCTACTCCTTAACTTTCTAGCAGAAAAGGGATACCGAGCCTCCCCCCAAAAGGCTCAATTGTCCAAAACACAGGTCACCTACCTTGGGGTCGCCATCTCACACCAACAAAAGGCCATAACAACCAACCGTAAAGCCATTATTGAATCTCTCCAAACACCAAAGACAAAGGAGCAAATCCAGTCATTTTTGGGATTAGCAGGCTACTTCTGAGCCTGGATCCCCAATTTCGCCCTTCTCACCAAGCCACTCTACAACCTCGCTAAAGGTGACCCAAAGGAACCCTTACTCTCCCTCTCAGCCATTAAACAGCCTTTTACTGCCCTCCAACAGGCTCTCCTCCAGGCCCCTGCCCTACGACTACCCAATATCCTCCGGCCCTTCACCCTATAGGTCCACGAAAATAAGGGTGCAACCTTAGAAGTCCTAGGTCAATTTAGTGGACAAACGTTTGCTCCCATAGCCTATCTTTCAAAACAACTCGACCGCACAGTCCAGGGATGGGCCCCATGCCTGCGGGCTCTATCAGCCACCCACTTACTGATGTGAGAATCAAAAAAACTCACATTTGGAGCACCTATCACTGTAACTTCCCCCCCATCATCTACATCACCTCCTAGGATATAAGGGCCTCAAAACACTCCCTCCTGGCCGGGTTCTTTCCCTTCTAGTCTTCTTTATCCAAGATCCTTCCATCTCCTTCCAAGCCTGCGTGCCTCTTCACCCGGTCTCTTCCTTCCTCTCCCACTGACACTCCAATCCATAACTGTGTTGAGGTCCTCGAGTCCCTACTTCCCTGCCCCATACATATTCAGGAAGGACCTTATCTAAGCCCTCTTACATCTGGTTCACAGACGGAAGTTCGTACAGACATGAGGGGTCCCGAGTAGCAGGATACACTGTCTCCTCAGCCACTGATGTCATAGAAGCTAACCCTCTCCTTCCCTACACCACCAACCAGCAGGCAGAACCCACAGTGGTTATTCAAGCCTTCCAGCTGGCAGCTGGACACTCTCTGTCACTTTACACTGACTCTAAGTATGTCTTCCACATCCTGGTTTCACACTCAGCTATCTGGCAGGAACAAGGACTACTAACCACAAAGGGATCAGCCATCATAAATGCTAAGCTTATTTCTGACTTCCTTCAAGCCTCCCTACTCCCAAAAGCTATTGGCATCTCCCACTGTAAAGCCCATCAAGTCGATTCATCTTTTATCACCCAAGGAAAATCACGAGCTGACAGAGCAGCCCACCACGTGGCCCTAAAACCTCTTCCTGCCATACTCGTTAACGCCTCCTCCTCATCAGCAAATGAGGCCCCACAACTCTCCAATATCATGCCCTATTTACACTCAATTTTCCACCCTAACCCAGCAACCCTTACCTCTTTCCTTAAAACCTTCTTTCACCTCACCTCAGAACATAAAAAACTCATACACACTCTCTCCTCCCAATGCTCCACCTGCCTCCAAACAAACCCCAACACACCCTTGAAACCCGGAACATTCCCCACCCACCAGGCTAGGGGAGAGCTCCCCGGGTCAGACTGGCAAATGAATTTCACTGTTATGCCCCTTGTCCGTAACACCAAATATCTTCTAGTCTTTGTCGACATCTTTTCCAGGTGGGTCGAAGCTTTCCCCACCTCCAATAAGCGGGCTGCTATGGTAGGATCCATTTTAGCCAACCATATTATCCCTCGGTTCGGAGTCCCCTCCTCTCTGCAATCAGATAATGGACCTGAATTTACCTCACAAGTCGTCCAATCTCTAATGACAGCTCTTCATATCAAATGGCACTTTCACATTCCTTATCACCCACAATCATCAGGAAAGGTTGAACGGACTAACCGCACACTAAAAAATACTCTTACTAAACTCTCTCTCGAACTCCACAAAGACTGGGTGTCCCTCCTCCCCCTAGCCCTCTTCCGCATTCGCGTCCTCCCAAAGAAACCCAGTCAACTCTCACCTTTCAAGGTCCTATAGACGGCCTGCCCTCCCTCCCGGTATCTCAACCTCTCCGCTCCCATCCCTCTTCATATAATCTACCCTCTCCTGTCCTTCATCCGATCCAACATCTGGCAGTATCAAGACCTCCTTCTGCCCACCCCCATAGGCACACCAAGTTCACAGCCTTTCACGCTGGGATAATGGGTCTATCTCTCAGACGCAGAAGCCAAAGCTCACTTACAACCCAAGTGGACGGGACCCTTCCAAATAATTCTCTCCACTCCCATGGCAGCCAAGCTGCTCATAGACAAAGGACAGCTCACCCCCTGGATCCACATTACCTGCCTCAAGCCAGCTAAAACATCTTCTCTTCTCCTTCCCTCCACAGAAACGCTGACCCTTTCTTGTTCCACAGTACTGGGTCATCCTCTCAAACTTTGAATATCTCACGTCAGTCACTCCCTCTCTCTGCCCTCCATCCAGGAAAACTCCACATAACCAAATTTCCATATGATAGTCCTCAATCTGGTCATTCCTTTAATAATAATCATACCCTTTTTCCTACTACTCCTATTCATCCTCCTTTCTCGTTGCTGCCCATAAACGCCCACCTTCCTTATCTCAATGGCTCAACTTTCACCCCTAATCCACACAAACATATTACCCCTAATCCTCCTTACTTCCCTCCTCCCTCCCGCTCTCAAGGCAAGCCACCCCTCACCGTCTGGCCTCCATTACCGCTTCACCCATGAACTCTATACTTTAAATGGTATTTTCCAGGTAAAAGACTTAGATATACAATCGTGCCTCATTGACAACTGCACATCCATTTCTCTTTCTCTGGAAAAGGCACTCGATCACCCGGGTATCGCACTTGATGCATATGTCTGCCTAGTAGATGACCAAACCAAACCAAACTGCAAAAAATGGACAGATCTCTATAGGGGTTGCCCCTACTGGTCATGTAAAATCCACTTCTCCAACCCTGACCTGGCCAGACATACCAACACTCCCTCCTATTTAATCCCTATATATAAACTCCCAAAATGAGCCACGGACGCTGGTAACTCACCATTCTTAGAATATGGTGGACTGGGGTCCAGCACCTGGCACAGCCAAGGTGCCCACTTTTCCCACTATGTCTTTAAAATTTCAGATCCTCACAATCCTTTTTGGAATACTCTCAGATACGTTGGGGTCTACCCCGCTGACAACTACTGCACAGCCGCCAGCCTCTTGTCCGTTTCACACTCCACCTTCACTCCTTCCATTAAAGTTTCTATCATGCAGCACGTAAAAAATCAGGAACAACAACCCGAAGAGGCCATTCAGCCCTTACCCCCTTCCTCAGAAGACCACCTCTCTTCACAGCCCTCTCAACACTTTCCCTCTTGGCTCACTCTACGTTAGGAAACACACTCTACGTTTCCTAAACCAAGCATTCCCTGATCTCCCTTCTTCACAATGCTTCCTCTGTGCCTCTTTACAGTGACCCTTACTAGCGGCCATTTCCCTTCCAGCTTTTCCCAACTACACTCTCAACACATCCGCCCACGGGGAAATTATAGTCAAACCTCATGTACCCCTCTGGGAAATAGCCTCTAATTCCTCCTACCTCTGTATCAACTCATCACGTGCCCCCTATAACAACACTCTTTGTTCAGCCTACACAAACCTCACAGAAGCCCACTTCCTGCCGCCTGGCCTATTTTTGTGGTGCAATGACACCCTCCTCTCCCGAGCTTCAAACCTAACTCATCCCTGCATAATTGTCACGTTGGTCCCTCAGCTCTCTTTATACTCCATGACCGACCTCCAGACACTTTTAACCCCCAGGCATTCACATAAAAGGGCCATCTTCCTCCCAGTTATGGTTGGATTGTCCCTCGCATCCGCTTTCACCTCCCTCGGCCTGGCGGGAGGAGCTCTCGGCTACTCACTATGGGCAGTAGAAGACCTACATAACAAAATCCAAATGACGCTAGACACCACCTCAGAATCTATTGGGTCACTACAAAGACAAATAACTAGCTTAGCACAGGTAACCCTCCAAAACCGCAGAGCCCTAGACCTCCTAACAGTTGAAAAAGGAGGCACCTGCCTCTTCCTCCAGGAAGAATGCTGTTATTATGTCAATGAATCAGGGCTCATTGAACAAAATATCAACAAACTCAATGACCTCTCCTCACAGCTTCAATGGACAAAGTCCACTCAAATTAACAGTTGGTTTCCAAACTCCCTCCTCATGTGGCTTCTTCCTATTGTTACTCCAGTCATTCTCCTTCTCGGCTTGTGCTCCTTTCTCCTTTGCATTATAAAATTTCTTCAATCTCAATTCCAAAAAATTTCAAATCAAACCATTAACCAGTTTCTTTTACAGAATTACAACCTCCTACCCACCGAGGACCCAGGCCTCAACAACCCAAGCCCTACTGCCTCCTATACCTTCTCGCCCCATTTTTCATTACAGATATGGCTTTCAGGCCTTATTACCTCCAACTCAGGTTTTCAGCGTTCCTTGACCATCTTCTTCGTGACAAATGGCTCCTCCCTTTCCCGTGTCCACTCGATGACTGGCCGGACCAACTTGCATTCTTCTACCTCCAGGGCACCTTCCAAGACTTCCACCCGAGCAAAATTTTTTCTTTTGGCACCTTCTTATGGGGCCTCATGTGGCTGGTTCTTTCACCCACCTCACCCAACAATGCCCTCCGCCAGCAGGAAGTAGCCAGACCGATCAACTCCACCCCTTCATCCCTTAACCAAAGAGTTGGGAATGAAAGGCCCCAGCCAGCCACGATGAGGAACCCGCCCCTTCCAAAAACGAAGCCTAGGCGTGTCCCCCACCTAAAATTGCGCTCCCGCCTAAGAAGGCGCCCAAACAAACTAACATGGAGGCTCGGACAAGGCTTTCCGGGTTCTTCTTCCACAACAAAGCCCACCATTCCCACACCTGCGAAAGCCCCTGCCAATCCCAAAAATGCCTCACCTGCCGACCAATAGGTAATCAACAGGTCGCTTTAAATTTCTATAAAACCTGCCACACCCCTGCCTCCATGCTGCAATCTGATTCTCAGGTTCTGTAGCCACCGCGCTCACCCCCATTAAATCTCTTGGCCTTAAAGGGTGTTGAGTCTCACTGCGCGCCACCGTCTTTCAACATGTGTGTTCACTGCAGCACTATTCTAATAGGAAAAACATGGAGCCAACCCAGGTGCCCACCGAAAGTGGATTGGATAAAGAAAACGTTGTACATGCACAAGTTGGAATATTATGCAGCCGTAAAGAGAGCAAAACCATGAACTCTGTAGTGACACGGATGCAGTTGGAGACCATCATTCTAAGTGAACTATCACAGAAACAAAAAACTCACTCATCAGCGGGCCCGATCATTGGTCACATAAGCGCAAAAGTGGGGGCAACAGATGCTGGACACTGCTAGGGGAGGGCGGGAAGGGAGGTTGTGACACACAACTACACACTGGATACCAGGTCCACTATCAGGAAGACAGAATGTCCTTTAGAAGCACAAATCTCACCTGAATGTAATTTACTTATGTAGTAAATCCTCACATGTACCCCACAACTCTAAAATGAAATAAGATATAAAAATTAAAAACAAAGAACTATTACAAAAGACTTCACAAAAACCATAACTTTGTACAAAGACCACCACAGTCTTAGATAGGAAATACATCTGCAAGGACATCTGTCCATCCTTAGAATGACACCACTCTTGTTATTGATTCTTGTAGCCAAGGATCATTCATTCAAAACAACTGATATAATCCTCTTTATTTTGCCTTTAAAATTTCCCCTTGCCTCCACCTCTTTGAATATACACATAGCTTATTGTGGCCTGCATATTCTCATTGCAAGGCTACTCCCAAATTAATATATTCTTCTCTTAGTGAGTTTCCCTCTCTGCTCTTTATTCATTTGACACCTTCTACTTAGCTTATAAAATGGCCGCACCATCTGTTTATTCACTTCCATTTCAAGTCTTAGAGCAGTTGTTGGCTTCTTCTTCTTTTTTGCCCACCTCCACCTTCAACCAGGCATCAAGACACTTTGCTTCTATGTGTCAAATTTCTCTACATTTTCTTCTCTGTTGTCTGGTTTTGCTACCACTTCCCTGGTTTAAACCTTCATTATTTTTATTCTGTACTACTGCAGCAGCCTCTAATCAGCTTTTCTTTCTCCCAGAGTCCTCCTATTTCAATCTGTCTCCACATTGCAAAAGGCCACTGGACCACATCCCTAGGCATTGTGAAGATGATCTCCTGAGTGTAGCCATCCAGTCCCTCCACACCCTGCATCTTGGCCTTATTCCACACACACACACAAACACACACACACAGACAGACACATACACCATTTCAGCTTCACAACCTCGTCTATGCTCCCAAACACTACTTGCCCTTTCACTATTCTTGATTTCCTTTCTAGAAAGCTTCCACGCCACCCTTAACCTACCTGAAAAATCCTCATCATCCCCTAGGGCTGGGCAGGACTGTAGCTTCTGCCACCATTGTCCCATCCTGCTAACTCCGGCCCAGTGTGAGCTCCACAATTAAGGCATTATCCTGCCTGAGAAACCCTCATCATCCTCCAGGGCTGGGTAGGACCATGGCTTCTGCCACTATTTCCCATCCTGGTAACTCCAGCTCAGGCGTGCTCCACAATTAAGGCATTAGATCATCACCAAGCCCGAACTGGGGAAGAGGCCACATCCTGCTTCTAGGGAATAGGTCTCACTCAAAGGATAAGGCAATTCGTGGGATCCGTCTCTGAGAAGGAACAAGAGGGTGAGGAGGAGTCACTGGCTTCTATGAGCCACTCTAGCTGAGATTCTAGTCTCCTCACCCTGAACCGAGGGATTAAATAATAATCACACAAGGCGCAAGATGAAGTCCAGAAAGATTGAAAGTTCCAGTACTTGAATGTGGAGCTGAGGGTGAAGTCGTTGGTCTAAGCTACAGAATGTCCCCAGGGGCTAAGCAACAGCTCCTGAAGGGTGGGTTTGGCAATGGGTATCTGTCAAGAGACAGGCAGGTAGCTAAGAAGCAGGCGTCTAAGCAAGACGTCTGTGAAGATGATCCAGCCCTCACAGCTAGCAGCTTCTTAGCATGGAAACTACCTTGGAAACGGCCTCAGAATCTCCTGTGGTGCTTGTTTCAAAATGCTTATTCTTGAGCCTACCTTAGGTAATAAATCAGAACCTATAGAGCTGGGACCTTGGAGCTGGGAGTCTGCATTTTAACAAGATTCTCAGGCAATTCTGATGCATACAGAACTTTCAGAACTCCTAGGATGGTGGATAAGGTATCTCATGATAGAAAGCAAAATGAGGCTACCAACAACCAGTATTTTGGTGCAGGATTCCACCTAGAAGACATAGTTCCCTAACATAAAAGGGGCTCATCAGTTTCATCAGTTAATTGCAACAATACACCAAATAGTACTGGAATCTAGGAAACAAGTCTAGGCAGGCAATCAATCAGTATGTCAAACTTAAAGGGACAGGAGGGATAGAGCAGAGAAGGAAGCAAAGAACAATTATTAGCAAAGGTTCAAGAAACAAAGCGAGGATCATGGTGCCAGCCTTCCCCTTATAGGGTTTCTGTGCTACCGATAAATGCCATAGTGCATATAAAGCATCTAACACATGCCTGGTGCAAAGTAGATCCACAGCAGATGTCAACTGGACCAGGATTGCTTCCACCGGGTTTTCCTTTTATGTGCATTTTGCTGAGCTCTTTTGGAAGGTTCGAATGAAACTAAACCAGTATGGGCGCTGTCTGCCATCCCCACTCACCTGGTAGTCACAGAGCTACATTAGGTAAGTGGGGACTGAGTTCACCGGTCTCACCTATAGATGGACGCCCCTGCAGGCTGGAGGGCTCTCTGGCCGAGTGTCGCTCCCACTCACTAAGACCAGTGCCACTGGCTTCTATGAGCCACTCTAGCAGAGATTCTAGTTTCCCCACCCTGAATTGAGGGATTAAATAATAGTCACACGAGGTGCAAAATGAAATCCAGACAGATTGAAGGTTCCAATTAAGCAAGACGAATAAGTTTGTGCAGGCCTGCTTCTTAAGGCCTGCACAGACTTCTAGAGCTCTGCTGTACAACACTGTACCTCTAGTTAACAATCATGCATTTGTTGTATGTTTAAAATTTGTTAAGAGGTTAGATCTCATGTTAAGTATTTTTACCGCAATAAAAAACATTTCAAGTCAGGGAGGGGGTGCCTAAAACTTTAAGGAATGTTAACATGTAAGAAGACAGAGGAAGAGTTGCAGTCTGTGTGTCTTGATAGCAAAAGGAAGAAATGTCCCGGAAGAGGCAGAGGGGGAAGATCTAAGGCAGGGCGGGTAGTTTTCAGATCTTGAAGAAAAGCTGCAACAAGAGATAGTTTGAGGCCAGGAGTAACTCTCTTATATTGTGACAAACATCGCCATCTAGTGGAAGGAAAGATGAACAATGCGAGTTTTTTAAAAATTGTTTGATAATAATGCTGAGTTTGAATTGGAATGAAACTTGAGTTCGTATTTTACAGAAGAGACATAAGCCACAGAGATTATGTTTGATTTCCCCACAAGTTATGCAAGTTCTCGAGTGACAGAGCTAGGGTGAGTACCTGGCGTGTCAGCTCCCAAGCCAGCATCCTTATTATGCCGCACTGCCTCCCAGGGGATTGTAGACCATAGCAAGTACTCAGAACTGGATTGACTTGACCTTGATGTTGGCTGGGGTCTCCCTGCTTCTTAAGGCCTGCACAAACTTGGAATCAAAATTCAAATCCTGGGAGGGAATGGGGATTTGATTCTTCAAGCGTCGATGAGTTCCCTGGTCACCTCTAGTTCCACAATTTTCTTCCAGGAAATTACCATCCTTAACTCAACATCTTAGGGCTTTTTCTTTATCTCAGCCCTAGCATCCATCCAAACATGATTCTACAAACATTTTCTACAGTGTAAGGGTCAAGACAACAACCAAAAACAAACAACCTCCCACCCAGCAAAAATATTGCACCTCACCTGAGGCCACCAGAGATGAAGGAAAATTGAAAAGCCCTTTTCTTGAGAGTATTTTTACTATTCCACTGTATTATGTAGCGAGTATAACCATATATTAATAGCTAGTCTTCCAAATCAGGACACTTCTTAAAATGAGAAGGTCATCAAAATACTTTAAATCATAGAGCTGGAGATATATAGATAGATGAAATCTTTACTCAGTTGACAACTGGTTTTCTTTTACTGGTGGACCTTTAAAATCATCCTACACACATTTATTTCAAAAACAAAATTATATTTTAAAATAGCATATCTGTGCACATTAAGTGAAATATGAAAAAAGACTTTTGTAGGTTGATCTGAGCACTTAAAATAACACAAACAGAATCATTATTCTTGTGTAATTTCACATGCTTTAGAAATCCTGGCCTCTAAAGCTGTCACTACTATTTTCTTGAAGAATGTAGTTTTCTAATATGATGTATTATTTTTAATTATTCCATAAAATTGCCAGAAATCTTCTTCAAAGCTGCATTTTATAATTCATAAAATTGAAGTTGTTGAGAAGATAGTCTTTCAGCAGGTGCTAAAGTGCCCGTTAGGCTCACAGCAGATTATTCTGCAGGAGAGATGTTCTTGATTCAAACTTTTCTATAATTTAATACTTAAATAATCAGCTCCAATATTGTCACAGGTAGTTTCTTTGCCTCTATTCAGAGAACAGTTCTTCAACAAGCCAGGACTTGTCAAGTAAGTTCTCTCTGTTCGTGATTCTTTTGAAAACTTTACCAAATTTAGAAAACACAAAATTGAATACCTTGGTTTTATTCTAGTCTGGTAAAAAATAAAAATAAAAATTTATTCAATTAAAAAGTACAAATTATATTAATTTGCATTTTTCCCAAATGTTTAGATAGTCCAAAGTGCAGTTTTAGAATTTCAGAATTAAATGTTGTACACAATTGAGTAACTCTTGCTCATAAATTTCTTTGTTCTTCTTTCTTCGTTCAGTAATTAGCCTAAATATCTTTCTGTCTACAAGCTTTGTTTTCAATCACTGCAGTTAGCTAAAAGCAACAACAGCTGAGGATTTTTGGTGCTCTGTTCCTTAAATGCTTTCATTAGAAATCCAATTAATTTTGAACAAACTATAATCAAAAGGTGAAAGATTTGTTTACCAAAATCTGAATACTACTGTAATACATGAGTTGATTCCCAGTATAGTTTTTCAAGGGTTCAAAAATTTCTAAAATCCAACTGATGATGACTTCACAAAAACTCTGTAATTACACTGTGTATACGTTTAAAGATATGTACAGAGACTGGGAGGGGAAGGGACAGACAGGAAGAGATTTATTAAGGGATACAAAATTACAGCTAGACAGGAGGGAAAAGTTCTGGGGTTTTGTAGCACTATAAGGATGACTATATTTGACAATAATATATCACACAGTTTCAAATAGCTAGGAGAAGTATATTGAATGCTCCCAATAAAAGGAGATTATAAATGTTTGAGATGATGGATACTCTAATTACCCTGATCTGATCACTATACATTATATGTTTCAAAACAAAACATTATGTGTTATCTATACCCCACAGATATGTACAATTGCTACATGTCAACTTTTTAAAAAAAGGAAAGCAATTTTAAAGATGGCAAAAATAAAAAACAAAAATCTATAAACTGCAACCTCTATTTTTGTAAGATAATAGGTTGGACACAATTATGGATTTATTAGCCCTATAACCAATTCTAAGTCTACGGCTGACTTAGGGGTTTTTTTAAATTTAGAAAAGAAAAATTGTTTTCATCATAACATAAACATTACTAAAGCTTCTATTTATGTTATTATTATAAAAATAAATAATTTTAGCCAGGCTCGGTGGCTCAGCCTGTAATCCCGCGCCTTTGGGAGGCTGAGGTGAGTGGATTGCCTGAGCCCGCGGGTTCAAGACCCGCCTGGGCAGGCGAGACCTCATCTCTACAATAAATCAAAAAATTAGCCGGGCGTGGTAGCACACGCCTGTAATTCTGGCTACTCGGAAGGCTAAGGAGGAAGGATCGCCGGAGCCCAGCAGGTCGAGGCTGCGGTGGCCAGGAGCGGCCACTGCACTCCAGTCTGGGCGACAGAGTGAGACTCTAACTCAAAAAATAAATAAATAAATAAATAATTTTCTCTTCAATGTTGAAGCTTTAATTACATTTACTACTGAATTTATAATATTGTCAGATCTTTCTTATTTGATAGACTGGACTTCTTAAAGCTTTGTGAATCCCACAAAAGAAAATTGGAACAATTATTGAAATTAACACAAATGGTTTTCTATTTGAAACAGCTCATGACAATGATATAATACTGATATCATTTAACTATTTGGACTTTTTTTTTTTTTTGAGTTGGAGTCTCACTCTGTCACCCAGGTTGGAGAGCAGTGGCACGCTCCCGGCCACCGCAGCCTCGACCTGCTGGATTCCGGCGGTCCTTCTGCCTCAGCCTTCTAAGTAGCTGGAACCACAGGCGCGCACCCACCATGCCCGGCTAATTTTTGATTTATTATAGAGATGAGGTCTCACCAAGTTGCCCAGGCTGGTCTCGAACCTGTGGGCTCAGACAATGCTCTTACCTCGGCCTCCCAAAGCACAACTGTAGTTCCAGCTACTTGGAAGACTGAGGTAAAAGGATCACTGGAGCCCAGCAGGTCGATACTGGAGTGGCCATGAGTGTGCCACTGCACTCCAGCCCAAGTGATGGAGTGAGACTCCAACTAAAAAAAAAAAAAAAAAAAAGAAGTCAGTCTGCAACTGCATGTGTTAAGTTGTAACATTTGGAAGAGATCCTGGTGCTTCTTTAAAAGGTTTGCTTTGCTTTTCTGTCTTCCATGTGGTCAGTGATTTCACTGCAGCTTGGGAAGTTTTAATGCAAGTTACCTGTTTTCAGGAAGGCAGAGGTGAGTTCAGATTTGCATTTTTAAAAGGTGTACCTGAGCCGGGCTCGGTGGCTCAGCCTGTAATCCCACACCTTTGGGAGGCTGAGGTGAGTGAACTGCCTGAGCCCGCGGGTTCGAGACCCGCCTGGGCAACTTGGTGAGACCTCATCTCTACAATAAATCAAAAATTAGCCAGGCGTGGTAGCGCGCGCCTGTAATTCTGGCTACTCGGAAGGCTGAGGCGGAAGGATGGCCGGAGCCCAGCAGGTCGAGGCTGCGGTGGCCGGGAGCGGCCACTGCACTCCAGTCTGGGCGACAGAGTGAGACTCCAACTCAAAAAAAAAAAAATTATTTTTAATTAAAAGGTGTGCCTGGCTGGTGGCCAGTGGCTGGTGGCCAGGAGGATTGGAGAGTGCCTGCCTCCAACCTGGCCTCCCTGAGTTCTTTTCTCAGCTCTCTCTCTTCTCTGATTCTCTCTCCCAGGGCCATGGTTTTGCGTCCCACCATAAGATGACTCGTTCCTCACCTCCAGAAACTGGAGTCTTTCCTGTCTCCCATTGAGTGCCCCATAGGTATCTCAGACTCAACGTGGCTAAAACTAAAAGCACGTTAACAGTGAAAACAAAATTTCAAATGCAAGTTACCTGTTCATCATCAACATGAAGAATGGAAATTCAGCACCTAGTTTTTTGTTAAACACGCGCTTTGGGGGGTGGGGCGGGGGAGAGAGGGACTCAATGTTGCTAAAAGGGCTTATTGCAAAATGAAAAGATGCTACCAAGTAAATTAAATAAGCTGTTGTATTTGTTTACTCCCATGTGATATGTGACAAAACCACAAGCCATCCTCTCTGTGTTCTATCTCAGGACTGCTCAGCCTGCATTCCCCCATATGTCACACTCAGCACTGATTTCACACACTTCCTGCTGACCTCACCAATCGGTGGCCCTGGTGCTTTGAGCACCTGGGAGTTTGAGGCTCGGGTCCTGCAAAGCCACCACCTCCAGGAGCACTACACAGCATCTCCCCCACCCCTTGAGACATGCATGTTATTTTATCTCTAGTTATCTTGAAAGAATAGTATTCATTTTATTGTATCTGGAAAGGCTCCAGGAGAATGAATAAATGAACAAATGAATGAACGAATCAATCAATCAAACAAAGGTTCGTGGTGTTGTTGTTTTAAATCAAGTGTCATCTTTTAGATTTGAGTCCATGTTTAAGTGAAAATTCGGTTTGTGGCCCGTGGGTTTCACACTGTGGGAGAAGACAATGACAGAACTAGAAGCACAAGTTGAAAGAACAAGGGTTCTACCGAACACATTCAGGATGATTTTAGGTATTATGCAAATATTAAGTACACTTTGGTTAAAATTATTTTTAATCTGGGGCAGATGCTAAGCCAGGCATTCTGAAGACAGGTGTACAGTGAGTACAGTCTCCATGCCTATAAAGAGCAGTCTCTACTCCCTAAAGCATTCCCACAGCTCCCTGTGTGTCTAAGAACTCAGGTAAAACTCTGCTATAGCAGGTGAGGGGCTGACCAAGCTTCAGACAGGTGCTCTCCTCCCCTCTGGAGGAAAACTGAGGTGGTTTTGTTCTTCCCTGTCCTTTACAGAGGAGCAAATTAAGCTGCAGGCTGGGTTATTTACAGAACCTTAAACTAGAGGAAAACTGAAGGATACAAAGGTAAGGGGAAGCAAATCAAATTATCTGGAGTTTCAGCGTGGGCTTACTTTACATTTGTCTTCTATAATCTCTGAAGATGACTTTTCACCTCACAGGAAGCTCTGTCCCTTGGGTAACTGATATGCAGATTCTGTTCCCTTAAGTTTTTGTTTCCTTGCCATAACTTTATTGAGATCAGGAATTTGTCATCCAAAGAGACTACTTTTCTTGTGTGGGCAATATTAGCATCCTGCTAGAGCAGGAGACCTCCGCAGATGTTTCTCTGAAATCATTCTTGCTCACGTCAGTGAAAAGAGGTTCTTTTCTGTCTGTAAGGCAGTTGAGTTTTCTGTGGCACTTGGCATTTTGAATCACTCCCTTTGTAAAACTCTTTCCATCTTTCTGTGGCTCCTCTTCACACCTCCATCCTGGCCTCCCTGGGGTTCTGCCCTCAGTCTCCGCTCTTCTCTGATGCTCTCTCACAGGGCCATGGTTTGGGATCTCACCATAAGCTGACTAGTTCCTCACCTCTAGAAACTGGAGTCATTCCTATCTCCCATGGAACGTCCCATAGGCATCTCAGACTCAACATGGCTAAAACTAAAAGCACATTGACAATGAAAACAAACGAAACAATCCTATCCTGCATCCTGCACAGACCATGTTCAAGATGGTTCCATTTGGTTGTACAAGCCTGAAAACTAAGAGCTACCACATGCCCCCTGTGGTCCCTCACATCCATATCCAGTACATGGCCACACCGTTTCGAGTCTACATTGGGGGTGGTTCTCCAGAGCTCTGCATTCACGTCTACCTCTCCATCCCCACCACCACTGCTCTGGTCTCACGCTGTCACCTGAGTCACTTCAACCACCTCCTCGCCTGTGTTCTTCCTCCACTCCTCCTGGCCACCGGCCAGGTACACCTTTTTATTTATTTATTTTTATTTTTTTTATTTTTTATTTTTTTTGAGTTGGAGTCTCACTCTGTCGCCCAGACTGGAGTGCAGTGGCCGCTCCCGGCCACCGCAGCCTCGCCTGCTGGGCTCCAGCGATCCTTCCGCCTCAGCCTTCCAAGTAGCCCGAACTACAGGCGTGCGCTACCACGCCCGGCTGATTTTTTGATTTATTGTAGAGATGAGGTCTCGCTGCTCAGGCGGGTCTCGAACCCACAGGCTCAGGCAATCCACTCACCTCAGCCTCCCAAAGATGCAGGATTACAGGCTGAGCCACCGAGCCCGGCTCTGGTACAGCTTTTTAAAATGCAAATCTGAGCACACCTCCGCCTTCCTTTAAACTAATAAGACTCAAAGGGGATCCACGTTGGTATCAATCTGTGGATTCCGAAACTGGCTGTTGTGAATTGCATATAAAAATGGAGAGTACAGGAGATAGAAAGTGCTGGGACAGCTTTACCACATAATCTGATGTATGGTGAATCTAATCATAAAAAGCTGGGGCTTCTATTTTGAATGTCTCCATTTTTTATTTTGTTTTTCTAGGAACTTATGTCTGTTTTGCTTACCTTCTCCGTCTGTGATGAACTGGATTTTAAAAAGGGGATTGAGAGGACTGTCCTTTCACCATGGATAATTTGAGAGGCACATCAGTGAATTGTCTACTTCCTCCCAGATACCTTCAGGATGAATTTAAAGCTCCCCACTACACATCCCCACCTCACTGTGACTTCCTTTCTCATGAGTCCTTCGAGAATTCCACCCAACAGCCAGGCCTAACCCCGGGCCTCTGTCCTGTATGTGCTCTTCCCTGCCTTGCATTCTTCTCCCAACTTATGCCTGCTGGTTCTTTGAGACTCAGCTCAGACTGAATGGGAGTCCTCCCTCTGGCTCCAGAGCCTCCTCTAATGACTCACCACTGATCTGTTGTGACCCATTTTCTGGTACATTCCTATGGCCTCTGTGTCTTATTCCTGTCTCTTATCACTCACACTTTGACCAACTAATGTTTATCCAAAGAATTTATGAACAATTGGACTCATGAAATTTTCTTTGATAACTTTGTATACAAGATGGAGATGGAAAATGAGAATCTAGTTAGGTACACAGTTACATGGTCAGACAGCTGCCTACAAGATGCTCAATGCAAGTTTATTAAATGAAGAAATACATTCATTACCGAGCATGATGTGCTTCAAATTATCGTGTACAGAGTGTCAATCGCATTTGCTGCTTCTTACACCTCCATTCTTGGTGTTTGTGATGAATTTGGGTGACAAAGAGAAAGACACTCAGGATGGGCTCGTGTTCGCCTGCTCAGGCAGGCTGACTCAAGTGCCAGCAACTTTGCAATGATGCCTCCCCAGGGATGGGAACAACCTGTTCTCTACGTGAATAGCCATTGACCTACTTACCCAATGTATGGAGTCCCTGATTTCCCCTAAGTCATCACAGAAGAAGTATGAAGGGCACAGGAAAACAGCTCATCCCAACTTCTCAGAACCTGCCTTCGTGACTGATCAAATTTAGCAATCAACACAAGGCCCCTGATGAAGGGAAGAAGGCCTGTTAATTTTGGTGCACAGAACAAGTGCCCATGTCCCCAGTACCCAAGTTTTGGTTCTCAAGCATGATATTCCTTTTATCCAGATATGCACCCTAAAACAGATGGAACTAGTGATGGCAATGGCCCCTTCTGGACCACAAGTTGACTGAGATAAGGGCAAGAGTGAAAGCCAAGGGGTCAAGTCAGCTCTCAACTTATCACAGCAAGCAGGATGCTCATTGCAACATTGCCAGCTGTCACCAGTGCTCTTCAGTAAGCCTCTCCACCAGGGTAGGTGTGTCCTCCTGAGCGTGGCCTACTTCTCATAAGTTTATTTACTCTTAAAACCTCTCACTTCTAATGGGCCTAATTTTACATGATCTTAGCAAAGCAACATAATAAATTGATCATTGTGATGTCAGCAATGGTATAATAACAGTAATAGTAATGATGCAATTATGCTTTTATTTCTCTTGCAAATTTTACTGAGTACTGAACAGGACCACAGCCAGCCTATACGACACCTCTTTGTAAATTCAAAACAGGTGACCTATCCTCGGGCAGACATAGCCCTGCACCCTGGTAGCCCTTGATGCATGTAGAGTACAATCTTGACTTCAGTCCCCTCTCACCTTCTCCATAGGATGTTTTTGTGCAGGCATCAACCTACACAACTGTACGCAGTGGCACTCGTGTAGGGGAAAGCCCAGATAAAGAGAAAAAACTAGGTAGTCTGCAGGAAAAGAGGCAGGCCAGTGTGTATAATTGGTTTGTTGTTTTTGTTTTGTTTTTTTCTTGAGTCAAGGTCTCACTCTGTCACCCAGGCTGAAGTGACACAGATCATGGCTCACCACAACCTTGGCCTCCTGGGCTCAGGCAATCCTTCTGCCTCAGCCTCCCAAGTAGTTGGACTATAGGTGTGTGCCACCATACCTGGTTAATTTTCTGATTTTTTTGTAGAGAAAAGGTCTTGCTATGTTGCTAGGTTGGTCTCAGACTCCTGGACTCAAGCAATCCTCCCACCTCAAATTCCCAAAATGTTGGGATTACAAGGCATGAACCACTGCACCCAGTCTCATGTTTATAATTAGACAGAAAAATAAAAACCTATATGGTGTGGAAGAGAAGAAGCTGATTGTACTGTCTTGATGCTCCCTACCTCCCTCAGTAACCTCTCTGGGATTGCTGGAAGGAGGAGTCATTTCAACACTCATGTGAGGTCCTAGAATTGGCACAGGCAAGTCCTTGTCTTAGATGTTCCCATCACATTGTCAAAGTGGAGAGAGGTGGTGGTGGAGGCCATAGCAATCATGCCTGTTAACCTTGAAAAGGTCAACTTTGTTCCCAGTGCCAAAAAGGAGCATCGGACACTTTACCATGCTTTGGAAGATGGAAGTGGCATTCAGGTCTGTGTAGATGGATGAGTTGAGGACTGGCTCAAGATAGTGTGGCTTTGTCTTGTCCCTGAAGACTACTGACATCAGGAGGAATCTCAGAGATCACTGAGATAAATGTCCACCTTCTCTCTAGTATGCAGGTAAAACCTGAGCCACTGATAGTGTGACTGTTTTGGATGTTGAAATCCAGGGCTTTCTGCTTCCCACACCAGGGTTCTTTCCACAGCGCCCTCATGGCAACCTGAAAAATATGGGTTTTTCTCCTTAGTTGGCTTTTCCCAAAACTAGCTCAACTAAACAATAGTTCTCCAAGATGAAGTTTGGCTAGCAGGTTTATAGGTCATATAAATTTAAGAAAACGGGCGCTACATCCTTTCCTAGAGATTCAGAAAACAAATTAACTTCTCAAAAGCTTAGAAAAGTACCGCAGAAGCCAGGCTCGGTGGCTCAGCCTGTAATCCTGCACCTTTGGGAGGCTGAGGTGAGTGGATTGCCTGAGCCCATGGGTTTGAGACCCGCCTGAGCAGCGAGACCTCATCTCTACAATAAATAAAAAATCAGCAGGCATGGTAGCGCATGCCTGTAATTCCGGCTATTTGGAAGGCTGAGGCGGAAGGATCATCGGAGCCCAGCAGGTCGAGGCTGTGGTGGCCGGGAGCGGCCACTGCACTCCAGTCGGGGCGACAATGTGAGACTCCAACTCAAAAAAAAAAAAAAAAAGAAAGAAAGAAAACTACCGCAGAACTTGTTTAATTTTGTTTAACACAGACTTTGAAAGATTTTTTCAGACCAGGCCTGGTGGTTCACACCTGTAATCCCAGCACTTTAGGAGGCCATGGTAGGAAGATTGCTTGAGCCAAGCAGTTCAAAACCAACCTAGGCAACATGGTAAGATCTCCTCTCTACAAAAAAATCAGAAAACTTAGCCAGACATGGTGGTGTGCTCCTGTGGTCCCAGCAACTCAGGAAGCAAAAACAAAAGGATCACCTGAGTTCAGAAGTCTGTGACTGCCATGAGCCTCGATTGTGCCACTGCAATCCAGCCTGGGTAAGAGAATGAGATCCCGACTCAGAAAAAAATAAATAAAATATTTTTCAACCACGGACTCCTATTTCCATAGCAACTTCTCATCTCCCACAGAACTACCCTTACTTCACTGAATGGCTTTGTTTTACGTCATCAGAGAAGCGCCCATTAGAGCCAAGGGACAACCAAGCCAACCGAAACACATGGATAGCCTACCCCAACTCTATTTTCTATCAATCAAAAATATGTATTGATATATGTTAGCACCTGTCCCAGGATATGTCAGAGGCACAAAGAAGCCCATGGCAGAGACAGGGAGAGCTGTCAGTTCAGGATACATTGGTCTGGCAAGACTTCTGGAAAGCAGTTGGAAATTCCAGGAACATGTCTGTATCTCTCATCCTTAATGGAGAATAACACCATTTACCCTGTTCCAGAACTTGGGACAGGACTAGTCATTTGTTGTTAGTAAAACACTTTGATCTCTTTTCTTAAAAGACTTTCACAAACTCAAGCAGCTGTTATTATTGTCTTGGGCAGAGAATGGTGACAGGGACAAAAACCATTAAACAGGGAAACAACCATCTCCTAAATCTTCCGTGACAGTGGGGTGAGGTTGAAGGTAAGAATGTTGTACAAGTGTTTTCTAGTCCAAGAGCTAAAACTAAAAAAGGAAAGTCTTTTTAATCTGGTGTAAATCACAAAGGGCATACTGTTGACTGAGTAGTACCCCTGAGGAAAATGTTTGAAAGTTTGTATTACATTTAACCCGAAATATTTGAAAAGCAAACATTTCTGGAAGGTTTACGCATTTTACAAATATCTAAGTTTACCTTTTAGCTACATTCATCTTCTATTTAACATAATACTTTATTTTTAACATAAACAGAAGAAAATCTGCCCTTTAAAGTAGGTAAACAATTTAGTTCATCAAATACATTTTTTGTTTTTTTTAAATATTATTCTGGCCGGGCTCGGTGGCTCAGCCTGTAATCCTAGCACTTTGAGAGGCCGAGGTGAATGGATTGCATGAGCCCACAGGTTCGAGACCAGTCTGAGCAACTTGGTGAGACCTCATCTCTACAATAAATCAAAAATTAGTCAGGTGTGGTAACATGCACCTGTAGTTCCAGCTACTTGGAAGGCTGAGGTAGAAGGATCGCTGGAGCCCAGCAGGTTGACACCAGGTGACTGTGAGTATGCCACTGCACTCCAGCATGGGTGACAACAGAGTGAGACTCCAACTCAAAAAATAAAATAAATTTTTTTCTAAGAATCATCAATTTATTGATGCAAGACAACTAACAATAAAGAGACTGAAGAGACTTTTAGGTCTCTTTCTTTTTGTTTGTACAAATTTATGGGGTACATGAGATTTTTTTTTTTTTTTTTTTTTTTGCATCAGAGTGTCTCACTCTGTCTCCCAGGCTGGAATGCAGGGACACAATTAGTTCAACACAGCCTCAACCCGCTGGGCTCAAACAAATCTTCTGCTACATCTTCCTGAGTTGCTAGGACTACAGGCGCAAGCCACCACGCCTGACTAGTTTTTTGGGTTTTTTGTTTTTGTTTGTTTCCCAGGCTGGTCTCGAACTCCTGGGTTCAAGCAATTCTGCCTCAGTTCCCCAAAGTGCTGGGATTACAGGAGTGAGCCACCACACCCAGCCCTGAGAAATCTTTTACTTCTATATGATGCATAGCGATCAATTCAAGGTATTTAGAGTGTCCATCACCCAAGTATAATACATTTTTATTATGTATAATCACCCTACTCGGCTATCAAACACTGAAGGTATTCCTTCCATCCTCCTGTATGTTTGTACCCTAAAACGTGCTTATCTTTATCTTCTTCCTCCTTCTCTTTAAACCTTCTTCATCTCTGTTAATCTATCATTTTGCTCTCTACCTTCATGTGATCACATTTTTTGGCTCCCCCATATGAATGACAACATGCGGTATTTGTCTTTTTTGTGACTGGCTTATTTCACTTAAGATAACGACCTCCACTTCCACCAATGTTGCTGCAAGTGACGGGACACCGAGGCTTGTTTGCCAGGAAGCAGCATTTATTCAATGCTGGCACAAGCTCAGCGGATTCTCATCCAAGGGCTGAGGCCTGACACATTGGGGCACTGCCTTATATACCTTTTTAACTTTCCTTTTACATCGTGACCCCCTTTATCTTCCTTCTTCCTTTCTATGGTTGAATACAAGCACTTTTTAATGTAATCAAATCATAGTGATTAAAAGTATAGGCTGCGAAGCCACAGTTGGCATTTAAATCCTAACCACACAACTTACTAGCCGGCTGGGCTCAGCAAGGCTTTTTGTGTCATGTGTCTGAACTTCAGTCACTTTCATCTCAAATGGGTCCTCATAGATTTGTTGTGGAAGCTGAATTATAATATATGTTGTGCTTACCAAAGTTCCCAGCTAATAATAATTTCTCCAAGAATGGCAGTGGTGATGGTAGGAATCAGAGTCAGAAAAAAGTAATCACTAACAACTATTATTTAATATAATAAAAGATAGATAGACACTGGTAGAAACACTTTGGAAAATTGCTTGATATTATTGACCAAAGCTGAATATTTGCATAATCTGTGACTCAGCAATTCCATTCCTAATATGTGTGTACACATGTATATTTTATATATACATACATATGGATATATATATCATCAGAAACACACACGTTTCACCAAAAGACATGTGCTATATTGTTCACAGTAGTACTGCTTGGAATAACCAAAAGCTGGAAATACCCAAATGTCCATCAAGAGTAGAATGGATAAATAAAGTGTGATATATTCACAACTGATGGAAGAGTGTATAGCAATAAGAAATAATGATCTCCAGCCAGGCACGGTGTCTCACACCTATAATCTCAGTACTTTGGGAGGCCGAGTGAGAGGATTACCTGAGCCCACAGGTTCGAGACTCGCCTGGGCAACCTGGCGAGACCTCATCTCTACAATAAATCAAAAAATTAGCTGGGCATGGTGGCATGTACCTATAGTTCTAGCTACTTGGAAGACTGAGGCTGATGGATCACGTGAGCCCAACAGTTCAAGGCTGCAGTGGCCAGGAGTGCGCCACTGCCCTCCAGCCTGGGTGACAGAGTGAGACTCCTACTCAAAAAAAAAAAAAAAAGAAGAAGAAATAATGATCTCCTAGAACTACATGCAAGAATAAGGATGATATTTGCACAAATAGGAAGGATAACATGCCATATGACTGCATCGATATAAAATACAAAAGTAAGCAAAAGATAGTGTATGTGTGTTGTTAGAAGACACTGGTTCCCCTTGGAGAGGAGTGACTTGAATGATGACTAGAAATGGACATCGGTGGGGAAGGGTGTGTCTAAGGCTCTTGATCTGTGTGCTGGTTACATGAATGTGCTCAGAGATCTTGCTACTCCTGGTATTCCGGTAGGGACCAGCACAGAGTCTGGCCAAGAGCTTTTCTGTATTGTTTTGTTTCCTGAAAGGCAAGGACAAATTGATTGCTTTGGCAATATTGAGTGGCAAGGGGTCACATGGGATGCACAAGTTGAAGTAAAGCCATCTGAAGAGATATAGCCCCAATGTGTGGTCCAAAGGCCATGAGTCACAGTGGAAGAAGTCTGGCCTTTGAGGTCAGAAAGAGTTACAGTCATAGCCAAGCCTTGCTTTTTACCAACGTGGAGGCATTATCCAATTCTGTTGAACCCTATTTTCTCATGAGATAGATAGGCATAGCCTCTAATTCTAGAGTCATTATGAGAACAAGCAAAGGAAGTCATTGGACCCATTACTGGTGGTGAACTGTGTGACTCTGGAGATGTGTTGGTTGACCATAAAAGTGCTGCAAAGATAAGACAAATATTTGGGAACTCCTAAATATGGAAACTATAGAAGATAGAGGAATTCTTTCAAGTGTCTTTAGTGTCCATTTGTCAAGGATTGCTGCCAGTTAGAAAGTGGTGGTTTCAAGTACAGAGATTAAGCGATCTAGTTCTAGACTCCATTCGCATATGAGTTCAAATCCAGCCATCAACATTCATTAGCTCTGTGACCTTGAGTTGATTATCTATTCCGTATTTAGGTATCCTCATTTATAAGACAGGCTCATGATTTTCCCCTTAAGTATTTGCAGAGAAGATGAAATGAGATGATATTTCTGGGCCCAGTTTACTAGTGAGCTGGCCTGGACAGGGTGCTAGCAAAATGCCCCTGAATTCTTCCTTCCCAAGGCCCTTTTGAACCCACTCTGTTGCATCCTCCTCTTGACTAGACTGAGTCCCCCAGAATAGAGCTGTTCCAGCCACTTTTATATATCAATAAAGACGTTTTCAGAGACGAAAAATCTCAGAGTTCTTTCCCATCAGAACTTCAGTCTCTCTTGTGGTCTTTGTTTCTTTGTTGGTTGTTTGTTTGTTGAGAGAGACTCAGGCTGAGAAAGAGAAGAGTGACAGAGACTACAAGAGTGTGGTAGATCTAGGTGGGACTTCCAAAAATGTTAGGTAACACTCCCAGTAGGACCTCCAAAGTGTTAGGTCAGGCCCAATGTGAGGTGTGTATGTGATCTGGTGTCATGTGAAAGATGCAAATAATTGCACCGAAGTTAGATTGGAAAATACAGTTTATTTAAAAAGTAAATTAGAGAGAGAGAGAGAGAGATTCATCTCCCCAAAGTAGGGTAGGGGACCAAAGCTAAGAAACATGGCGGCAGTGAGAGAGCCTTGCGGACACACCACAGTTTAACAAAGCAATGGCTCTCTTGTGGTTTAAAGCTTCGCCACCCACCACAGCGAGGGTCTGACTCTGGCTCTCTGACCCACAGGGGAACGGGAGAAGAGGTGGGCTTCTTCTCATTCACCCACCTCACCCTTCCTCTCTCCTCCTCTTCCACATGAGACTGGTGGGGGAAGCAGTCTCCATATGAGACTGGTGGGGGAAGGAGAAGAGACACCTTCCACGACTGGTGCCATTGTTATCCAGTAATCTACTCTTGGATGTGAGAGCTGTCAGATGTTTACTTTTTCTCCCAGTACTCTTGTGGGTTCTTTGAAGACCCCACACCCTCACTAGACAGACCCCAGAGCAGAGTCTCCTTCAAAATAACCACACCTGGCTACTTTCACATCTCAATGTCAGCTAGCAGCCGGCAGACATCTTTCCTCCTCCACTTCCTCTCCAGCTCTTTCTCCTCTGCCCCCTACCTGAGGGACCCCTGCCCTAGCATCTGTTCTGCATTTCCCGATCTTCACACTATTGTCTCTGTGGGTTAAATAATTCTGCTGCAGGGGCTGTCCTGGACATAGTAGGACATTTAGTCGCATTTCTGGCCTCTACCCCACTACATGCCAGATGGCACCCGGTTGTGACAATCAAAACGTCCCCTAGGGGGCAGAACATCCCCTTATTAAAAACCACTGGATTAGACTATTCCAGGTAAGAGATGACCACAAATTTCAGTTTTTTTCCAAATTCCAGGGGATACTTTAAGGTCTCTGCACTCTTAATTTAAAGAGGCACTCATCTCCCCCTCCTCTAAATATTCACTAACCTTTTTTTGCAATTATCCCATATTTTCTAGAGAAGAAGGATAATGAGCCAGGAGTGGCAAAAACTGGCTGTGGCCACCCCAGAAATCCTGCCCAAATGGTCTTTTCTTGTCTTTTCAGGATGCGGAGGTGTTTCTTACCGTTTGTGCTCAACATTTATTGCAAAAGGAGATATATTTATTTCAAGCAGAGCATAGGGACAGAAGGGCTATGTTAAATATTGAGAAACACCATAAATAATTTTAAACAAACGTATATGGCATTGAGAAAAAAAATGCTCTTAACAAGACAGTGCTTTAAGCATACACAGCTTACCTAATAAAATTACTTTTTGAGTAAAAAGGACTGGAGAAAATATCCATGTCCTCCTGCAAGGCCTCTACATTGTTGCATGCTCAAAATTCATTTCAGCACTGCCCTGGTCCTTTCTTCCCTAGGATGAAAAAATGTTGGGGGAAGAAGCAAGAACTGATGGCCAGGAAGAAAAGGAAAAGGGATAGTAATGATTCTTACTCTGTTTTAGACTACAAAATTTCTCAAAAATGCATTTATATACAGCAATACATTTGGTTCTATTTCAAAATAGTAAATCTAACTTAGTGAGAAAAACAAGGCATGTAGTTCAATAACATTTTATTGTCAATAGCATAGGAGAAATTCAGTATTGAAACTTGGAGCAAGGAGAACCTATTTACAAAGCAGGACAAGGAAGAGATGGGGGAAGGAATGTCACAACATTTTCAGTAAATATATCCTTTTGGTAGTGAACTAATACATGAACCAGCGACACGGATAACTTATCAGACCAACTTTACACATTACTATTAATGTAAGTTACAAACTTGCTCTCTAAAGTAGCTAAACCCATAGATTTTGGGGAAAAAACTGCATATCAAGGCAGCATAAACACGGTAATAGCTTTACTTAGGTTGCTTTCCTTTCTCCACCATCAGATTAGACAAAGAGAAGTTCCTTCAATGTTCACAATTCTTTTCACTGGCTATTGTGAGAGCCCCTATACGTTTCAAGTTCCTGGCAACAGACATGCAAAACCTCATGAGTGAGTTAGAAGCCCCTGCCACCAGTCCAGTGCCAACCAAATTACTAGGTGGGACACCTATCAAAAGTGAAAGTCACCTATCAAAAGTGAAAGTCACTTTTTGGTAAGATCTAAAATCCCCCCCCTTGGGGTCTCGCACTTCAGCTACTTACTATTCCTTATCCAACATTCCACAATCTAAAAAGTCCTGCAAACAAATGTTTTCTTTTTTTTTTCTTTTTTGAGTTGGAGTCTCACTCTGTCCCCCAGACTGGAGTGCAGTGGCCGCTTCCAGCCACCGCAGCCTCGACCTGCTGGGCTCCGGCAATCCTTCCGCCTCAGCCTTCCAAGAAGCCGGAATTACAGGCATGTGCTACCACGCCGGCTGATTTTTTTGATTTATTGTAGAGATGAGGTCTCGCTGCCCAGGCAGGTCTCGAACCTGCAGGCTCAGGCGATCCACTCACCTCAGCCTCCCAAAGGCACGGTATTACAGGCTGAGCCACCGAGCTCGGCTCAAAATGTTTTCATAAGCTGGTGGCATACTCATTTGGCAATAAAATTTGACAACTTAAGAACTACTTAATCTTTATTTATCTATTTTGTGTGAATATTCTAATTTTGTTGCAGAAATATTAAGGTGTTGATTTATAGCATGTTGTTCCAGACTCTATTAATGGAGTTCCATAACATACAGTATGTGCAACATATTATGTTTCTAAAATCCCAAAAAATGCAGGGTTTGAAGACAAATCTGCCACCCATGGTTTAACAAAAACTTCTGGACCTACAGTTGTTTGAAAATGTACCCAAGTTTCAAGGAAGCCAGGGTAGTTTTGTGGATTCCATATGCTATAATTTCTCAAGTTTTTCAGGGAAGTGAGAATGTCTAGAACATTCTATATCCTGGGGAAGAAAGTCATAGATCTGGGAATCAGATTTTTCTTATAGTAATTTTCTTTGTGGAAGACTGTATTTCTACCAACAAACCTGAGCAGTTTGACAAATAACAAATAAATATTTTCCCTCTAAGGTGATTCCTTTTCATTAATAGCATATGTCATTGTCCTTTATGGGAAAAAGGAAACAAAAGAAAGAATTGTAAACAGAGGGTCTATTAGTGTTAGGGCTACCTATGACAAGTACCAAATGCTTCCTGATTCAGCAACATTAGCAATGTATTATATTTAGAAAGTGATTCTCTAGAAGTAGAGTTTACAAAAATCTGAATCCGTAGAAAAGTTAGGGGGACTTAAGGTAGGCTATGCCACTTAAGGAGAACAGAACTTGCCAAAGAAAACAATGTTTCGAGTTTTGTTGTGCCTGATTATGTAAATAAATGGTTGGTCGGCATTGAATTCATCCTTGTGCTGCAGGATCCGTGATCCTGGCACCTCTATGGAATCCCCGCCATCTTCAGTTATTTCCAAGCACACTTTGTGGATAACATTTGATAGAGCCACTCCCTTGGTCTCTGACATGCCAGAGAAATCAGATGTGTCTTCGTTAAAGATATGTTTCAGCCCTAGGTTTTCCAGACTAGCCTTGGGATCAATTGTCTTTTCCACCTTAAATTTTGGAATGGAGAGTTTGACTTTGGCGTTGGCCATGGTGCTGGGATTAGTCCACTGCAACAGCGACTCTGAGCTGAGTTGTTTTTCAATCTGAAGGACAAGAAGAAAAAGAAATTATTTTTATTTACTTCCAATTGCAAAAGACTTTGCTTGTTTAAAAACTTAATGTATTATTATAAGCCCAGTTTCAAAGCAGTCTGGATAAACCATCAAAGACGATCCAGGTCGGGCTCGGTGGCTCAGCCTATAATCCCAGCACTTTGGGAGGCCAAGGAGAGTGGATTGCTTGAGCCCATGGGTTCGAGACCAGCCCAGGCAACTTGGCTAGTCCTCGTCTCTATGATGAATTTTTAAAAATTAGCTGGGCATGGTACTGCGCACCTGTAATACTGGCTGCTTGGAAGATTGAGGTGGAAGGATCAACAGAGCCCAGTAGATCGAC
This sequence comes from Carlito syrichta, assembly GCF_000164805.1. Taxonomy (NCBI): domain Eukaryota; kingdom Metazoa; phylum Chordata; class Mammalia; order Primates; family Tarsiidae; genus Carlito; species Carlito syrichta. The sequence goes on along the minus strand of NW_007245774.1, from coordinate 122,665 downwards.
GCTGATGTGGCCATGAGCATGCCACTGCACTCCAGCCTGGGTGATGGAGTGAGACTCCAACTTAAAAAAAAAAAAATGGTCCAGCTGTTTTGTTTGCCCTGTGACTAGTATTTCTTATAAGATTCACCAGTCACCCAGTTGTGTCTTTCTCCTCTCTACCCTAAAACAATGCTCTCTGTACAATGAAATTTATGAGGATGGGATTTTGTTGTAGAGTAGTCTTACAGAAACAAACACATGGATTATGATGTTGCATAAACAATAATGAAATGGCTGAATACACAAAAGTGATATGAATATCAAATTAGAAAGGTTTTTATACATATTTCTTGAATGCTTATTATAATTTCCCCATGAGAAAATCAGAATATTCATGTGTTAGGCATGGTATCAAATATAACAACTTAAATTACAGTTAAAATTACTCTTTTTTAAAAATGGGAACTTGAACTGCCTCTGAGTACTTCTTTAAGATAAGTGGTGAATGTAACCATTTCAGCTGGCTTAAAAAATGAGAGCTATGCAATGAAGCATAAAATTACCTTGTCATAAAATTCTTTATTGAACAAATCTTAAACTGCTCCTTGCCCTTCCAATCTCCACACCGGTTAGAGGAGAAACATATGTGCAACCAAGAATGATAATACCTTGACCTTCACTACAGCGGAGCAATATTGCACCCCATTACTCATGTGAAACCTACAAAAATCAGAGATACAGCAAGGTCCCAAACTGTCAGTGTTTTGGTTTTATTGTTTTGTTTTGTTTTTTAACAAAGGAGAGAACCACTGGGTTCTCTTACTAATCTCTTATAATTACTTTTCAGGGGTTACTGTTCCAAGTTTTGGACAAATTATTAGGACCGGAATACTGTCATAACTAGAGTTTTTGAGCCAACAGGTAAATTCTCTTGTCTATTTACCACATGGGAGTGGAAAGAAGGAAGAAAATGCATTTATAACTTAAAATGGCCAATTAAAAGAAAATAAAGGCTGGGTCCCGGTGGCTCACACCTGTAATCTCAGCACTAAGGAAGACTGAAGTAAGAGGATTTCTTGAGCCCAGAAGTTCAAGACCAGCCTGGGCAACATAGTGAGACCTTGTCTTCACAAAAAATAGAAATAAAAAATTAACTGGGTGGGCTGTGTGCACCTGTATTCCTAGCTACTGAGGCAATTGAAGCAAAAGGAGCACATGAGCCCAGGAGGTCGAGGCTGTGGTGAACCGTGATCGTGCCACTGCACTCCAGCCTGGACAACAGAGTGAGACTCTGACTCAAAAAAAAAAAGTTTCCTTCCTCAGTTGTATATGTGTCATAGATTGAATTGTGTTCCTCAATTCATACACTGAAGTCCTAACTGACGTACCTCAGAATCTGACATTATTTGGAAATAAGGTCGTTGCAGATGTAATTAGTTAAGACGAGGTCCTTAGAGTGGGCTCTAATCCAGTATGACTCATGTGCTCATAAAAAAGGCAGCATTTGGGCACAGAGACAGACGTACACAGGGAGAAAGCAGTGTGAAGAGGGAGACAGAGATGGGGGTAAAGCATCTTCAAGCTAAGGAACACCAAAGATTGCCAGAAAATTGCCAGAAATTAGGAAGGGGGTATGGGGCAGATTCTCCCTCACATTCCTCAGAAGCAACCATTCCTGCCAACACCTTGATCTTGGTCTTGTAGCCCCCAGAACTGTGAGAAAAGAAATTTCTGTTTAAAATAAATTTCTCCATTCACTCAGTTTGTGGCACTTTGTTATGGCAGCCCTAACAAATTAATACAATATGTATTCTTTTTTTTTTTTTTTGAGTTGGAGTCACACTCTGTCACCAGGTTGGAGTGCAGTGGCACACGGCCACCCCAGTATCAACCTGCTGGGCTCTGGTGATCCTTCCGCCTCAGCCTTCCAAGTAGCTGGAACTATGGGCACACGCCACCACTCCCAGGTAATTTTCTATTTATTTAGAGACTAGGGCTTGCCAAGTTGCCCATGCAGGTCTTGAAGCCACGGGCTCAGGCAATCCATTCGCCTCAGCCTCCCAAAGTGCTGGGATTACAGGCTGAGCCACCAAGTCCGGCAAAATATGTATTCTTAAATATTCCTTTCTGAGACACAAAGGATCATTTTCTTTAGTTCTGTACTTAAGGAAGAAGGAAAAAAATGGTGCTTGTTTCAGGATATTTTAAGTAAAGTAAAATCCAAGACAGTTGAATAATGGCTGAAAGATCAAAACATGGAATGGAGTAAAAAAAAAGAGAGAACATACATTAAAGAAAAATGAAGACAGGAATTATCATTCAGCTATAAAGTGATGGATAAAACATAATGGCAACTAAAGTAACAGGTAAGATGGGGACGAGGTTAGATCGGCCCTCAGAAAGTCAGGAAGTAACTGAGACCCAATTAGAGACTCAGCAAGTGATCCCTGGCTCTTCAAAGAGGCCCTTTCTTCCTTCCTGGCCAAGGGCTGAGGCCCAGGTGGGGTAAAACAAGAAGGTAGGACACCCAGCCTTCTGGACTCAAATCCTGATTTTGCATACCTTTGACTAGTTATGGGACTATAAACTAGGTACCTAACTACCCCGTATGCGTCAATTCTGTCACTGTAAACAAAAGTATAGTAATGGTCTAACTCATAGAACCGTTGTAAGAATTAAATGTGGTAATGCACATGTGTAATTTACCAGAGCTCCTGGCATATTGTTAATGTCACATAAATGTTGTCTGTTTTTAATATTAAGGAGGAAAGGTTCCAGAAAGGACTATGGTACCCTTGGAGGTAACTGAGCCAGCCCACCTCTCACAGCCCACAGATCCCTGTCGTGGCAGGGGGCACCTTCCTGTAGGATACCTGCCTCCTCCTTACCTTCTCCAAGCCTGTTGACTCATCCTCCACATCCTTGGGTAGTAGGATAAGCATACTGAGGTGTTTATTTTGAAAAGGAAGCTCTATGATCTTACAGTTGATACTGTCGATGTTTCCCATACAGAACGTGGCTTCCATATTCATCATTTGCACTGGTTTGGTGTCTGTCTGTAAAAGGAATCATTCGAACTGCTTACTTTTCAATTTACACAAGCATATATACACACACACACCCACATATACACCCACACACATATCCACACACGTATACCCTACACACATATGTGCGCACACATATATATGCAAACGCCTATAAATGAATATGTACATATATGCACAAGTTTGCTCTTACTATGGTTTCAGACCCTTACTATGACTTATGATCCATCCACTGAGACCAAATTGCTCTACACCTAAAACAGAGACCATCCTGTGAAGAGTTTATGACTTCCTTTGAAAAGTTATTCATGTATTGTATAATTCCACATGTTATACATTACAGGAACTATATATAATACTGTATTAGCCTAGATAAAACTTTAAAATAAGACACTGGCTGAAAATACAGGCAAAGGTAAGTTAGTCTTTATAGATGCCTATAACTAAGAGATCTTTAAACTATTGCTAGTGGCACTGACTTGAAAGTAAATTCTTTTTTTGGACTCTCACTCTGTAACCCAGGTTGGAGGGCACTGGTATGCTCCTGGCCACAGCAGCCTCGACCAGCTAGGCTCAGGCGTTAATTCCTCATCAGCCTTCCAAGTAGCTGGAACCACAGGCATGCGCCACCATGACCGGCTAATTTTTTTTGGGGGGGGGGATTTATTGTACAGATGAGGTCTCACCAAGCTGCCCAGGCTGGTCTCGAACCTGCGGGCTCAGGCAACCCTCTCACCTCGGCCTCCCAAAGTGCTGGGATTATAGGAATGAGGTACCACTCTCTGCCTTTTTTTTTCCTGAGTTGAAGTCTCACTCTTGTCACCCAGGTTGGAGTACGGTGGCATGCTCATAGCCACCACAGCCTCGACCTGCTGGGCTTAGGCGATCCTTCCGCCTCAGTTTTCCAAGTAGCTGGAACGACAGATGCACACCACCACGCCCGGCTAGTTTTTGTGATTTATTGCAGAGACAAGGTTTCACCAAGTTGTCCAGACTGGTCTCTAACCCCTGGGCTCAGGCAATCCTCTCGCCTCGGCTTCCCAAAGTGCTGGGATTACAGGTTGAGGTACTGCGACCAGCCAAAAGTAAATTCTAATGCAAAACCACATATCCATTTTATATGGTTTCTCCTAATAAAATACCTTATTTTAAAAACTTAGCCCATAACAGGATAACCCTATATTTGTTTTGACCTCCCTGTTCATCCTTGGTTTGAATCGCCCACTCCTCCCTGCACTACTATCTACTCTGATCTGAGCAGATGAAGAGAGTCTGGATTTAAGATAAGAACCTTGAGTTTTAGTGCCAAATGTGACATCAACAGATGTGACCTTGAGCAGGTCGCTTAACCTCTCTGGTTCTCAGTGTCCTTGTCAGTGGAATGAAGAAATCGGTAAACTCCGAATAACAGTTACCACTGGGAAGGAAGCGGAGGGATATATTCAAGACAATGCAATTGGCATTATATTTTTTCTTTAAAATACCTCAAATAAGCAAGGCAAAATATCAAGTTTACAACATTGGTTGATCGGTACATCGGTGCTTGTTTTTATTATTTTCTATAATTTTCTGCATGCATGAAACATTTCATGACTTTTAAAAATGAGAATGTTAAAAAAAAATCATCTCCACGTCCCTCTGAGCTCCACTGCAAGATCTGCTCCTCAAGCAAGGGAGATCCAGAAAAGGTCTTATCTCTCAGGCCTTTATCTGCAGGCAACGCCCCAGGCCTTGTCCTCGTCTCTCTGTACCTATCAACAGCTGATTTTCTGAAGGAAAATTAATTCATACTAAGAAGTAAAAATAATTTAGTATAACTCATTATCTTGATATATACCTCCCATGGGATATTTGCCTGTTAGCTATATCTCTATTGGGGGCAGTTTCAAGGTTCATATCAGACCTGTAGGGATAATCCTGCAATAAAACTTTTTACCTAGGAACTTCAAACACTAAACTGAACCTTCCCCAACACATCTCTCAAGAAGAGCTAAATCATACTTATTTTACTTTGTGTACACATCTCTATTTTAACACCACAGGGATAGAATTATTATTTATGTGATTGTCTTTCTACTTCCCAACCCAGCTAGAATATAGTCAAAGCAGAAACCATATCTTAGTATCTTGTTATATCCTAGCACATAGCAGATGCTCACTAAATATATGGTTGAAAAATAAAGACTTCAATTCTCTAACCAGAAACAGGATGATAATAGAAAAACATGCTACTTTTAAAATTAACTGGCCAGGCATGGTGGCTCAACCTGTAATCCCAGCACTTTGGGAGACCGAGGCGAGAGGATTGCCTGAGCCCAGGGGTTTGAGACCAGCCTGGAAAACTTGATGAGCCCTCATGTCTACAATAAGTCAAAAAATAAGCTGCATGTGGTAGCTCATGCCTGTAGTTCCAGCTACTTGGAAGACTGAGGCAGAAGGATCGCCTAAGCCCAGCAGGTTGAGGCTGTGGTGGCCATGAGTATGCCACTGCACTCCAGTCTGGGTGACAGAGTGAGACTCCAGGTCAAAAAAAAATTAAATTAAATTAAATTAAATTAACTGATAGGTTTTTATTTCTCCTAAAGAAGAAATAATCTAAAAAATATTTATCCTAAAGAAACGTTTCTAGAAATCTTTATCAGGTTAGACGGCTAATAGTTTCTGAATGTGTGTATAGTTGTGGCCTCCAAAAACTGTCATCAATTTTGCTTACCAGCACTGATTATGGGCACAATAATACATTTTCTGAAACACAAGTTGAGACATACCTTCTGAAAAGAGGACGAAATAAAAACTATCCCAGAAAATACATCAAAATACATATACAAGTATACATATATATGAATATATCTTTGTCAGAATAGGTACAGTAAAGCCAGGCGTGGTGTCTCATACCTATAACCCCAGTACTTTGGGAGGCCAAGGTGAGGGGACTGCTTGAGCCCACAGGTTTGAGACCAGCCTGGGCAACTTGACGAGACCTCATCTCTACAATAAATTAAAAAATTAGCTGGGTGTGGTGACTGATGTCTGTAGTTCCAGCTACTTATAAGACTGAGGCAGAAGGATTACCTGAGCCCAGCAGGTTGAGGCTGTGGTGGCTGGGAGCGTGCCACTGCACTCCAGCCTGGGTGACAGAGTGAGACTCCAACTCAAAAAAAAAAAAATAGGTACTGTACTAAACCTTTAATAATATAACTTTACTAGTTTAGTCTAACTCTTCAAGGAGACACCACAGTACACGAGTAAGCATTTACTAATGTCACTCAAAAAGTTCATGGGCTGACCAAAGCAATTTAAAGGAATCTAAAATAATAATAATAGCATCTTCGTTCAAAAGAAGGGTGTAGCCCAATGCATTTTATTGCTTAATTAAGTGAAACACTGAGAGATGAATGATATTCCAAATCCTTATTAAGTCTGTTTATAGAGTCTGAATTTTCAGGATCTGATACAATCTAACTTTATGATTTAATAACAAGAATAAATGAATAGCACACATTCTTCTTCCCTTCTTAAAAGACACCCATTAACACTTTCATAAATGCAAAAACAATAACCTTAGAATGGTTGACATGAAAGTTCATATTCTACTTACTGACTATTGCAACATGTTTATTATGTTCCCTTTGGGCTGGCCCTGGGGTCTTGGGAAGAGGCACCATTAGCAACATGTTTCAGATTTCACTTAAACATCGTTAGGGACTCTTTGCCAGTCCTTCCCAAAGAGGAGACTCAACCTCTGATCACATGAACTAGAGGACACTGTCAGGAACACTGGGACCAAACCCTGCTCCCCGACTCACAGACACTTTCCACTTCAGCTCCAGATAAAAGACAAGACTAAAAAGGTCAAAAAGTTTGAAAATCAAAAAACCTGTACATGAAAAATACAGTCTGAAGAGTCTACAGTTGTGTTCCTAGAATCAGACATGACACCTGCGTGCAATGTCAGTTTCGTCCCTGCAGTCAGCTTTAAGAAGACCACTGCAGTTTAGAAGCTGAGCTTGGGAAGAGAAAGTGGAAAGAGGACCTCCTGGCTTCCCCTTCCCCAGCACCCACGGATATTTTGGGTAGGTAAGGAGCAATAACAGTTATTATTCCTCTCCCAGTTAAAATGCCCAATGGGGTCACCCTTTTGGGTCCCCTCCCACTGTAGGAGCTTTCCTGTCCTCTCAACAGATCCTTCTTTAAAATAAAATGAAATGCCCAATGGACCGTGCATAGGGACTCATGGTAGTCGCAAAGACCAGCCAGGTTTTGTCTGCTATTAACTATTTAATCATGGGTTTTTGTCTGCTATTTATTGTTTAATCAAAGTGACCCTAAGGAATTGATCATTGATTCAACAAATTTGCTGAGCACCTACTAATATATCAGGCATGTGGCCAGGAATAGTAGACACTGGGATAAATAAGACATTTTCCCTGCCCTCAAAAAGTCCTTACAGTAAGTAGTAGGGATTCAGATAGGTAGTTATATTTCACTACGGAAACCACACTTGGGTGGGGAGGGGGGACAGTAAGAATAAAAATTCCATGGGAACAAAGAAAGAGTAATGGAAGCCAGCCCAGCTGACCCAGGTATAGATTGTATCTTGAAGTGCTTTTCCTCCTGGGTGCTAGCATTAAGAATGTGTTACTATTGTGGCAAGATCCATGATGCTAGGTACTCTAGGTTGTAGAAGAAACATGAAAAGTAGAACCGATGCACAGGAACTACAAGGTAAATAAGTTACCTTCAAGTACTGTGCTCACTGAAGGAGAGTTTTAAGCCTGAGTTCTTATCACAAGTCAGATCCCAGTATATAAGACCACATCACATTATAATATAGATTCCTAGGGTTTCCTAGGTTCTGTAATGAAATGGGTCAAAATTCCAGTCTCAGTTCTTTGGTTTCACTTACAACAGAGGTATTTTACCTGTTTTGATTAACTATCTTTGACGTTTACCTCAATAGTATTAATGAGACCGGCCTGCAAAACAGGCTTCTAATTCATCCTCATAATGACTCTCAATGATGTAGATGAGTGAGCTATACTTGTTTTCCCACAGCCAACAAGTGCCTCAAAGCATCTTATAAATTATAAGTTAAAATACCAGAACCGGGCAATCCTCTCGGGTCCCCTCCCACTGTGGGAACTTTCCTGTCCTCTCAATAAATTCTACTTTAAAAAAAAAAAAAGAAAAACAAAAAACCAGAACCATGTACCTCACTATCAGTAGGTGAGAAAAGAGATTATGAAGTTAATCCATCAGGAGCAAGACTCCTAAATAGTACAAGTCTCATAATAATTCCAAAGCTTCTGATAGTAGCAGTTATTTATGTTTTCTTTTCTTTTTCTTTCTTGATTAAGGTACAAATATTTGTAGCTACTTTTCAGCTGATTTAGTTTTCCCCACTGTGTTATAAATTCTATAAAGTTTCACTCAACTCAGACCCTTGAAGACATTCTTGGAAAAGTAAGGAAGGGTCTTCCAGGGATCACGGTTCTTTTCTACTACTTACCGACTGCTGTACATTCCAAGAAAGGCTCTTTGCCTCCAGTGCCCTCAGATTCCTTACTGGAATGAATTGCTATGCCCCTTTGTTGCTATTGTTTTTCAGATCTATAATTGGGATCCATTTACCAGTACATTCTGCCCCACATACCTTGTTGACTCTGAAAGGGCATTCTTTTGTTTCTGATTCAGGAAATTTCTTCATCCATTTTCCAACGAAGTAGGCAGCATTAACCACAAGGATTTTGGTCTGGTCATTCACACCATCATCAGCTAAAATGTTCTCAAAGCGGCCTGCAACCATTTTAGAAAAACACAAACAGCAGGGTTATTCTCCAAACTACTTCTGATATTTGCATGCAGCCTTCCTGGTTAGTAAGGTTAATAATTTTCATGTTTGAACTGGACCACAGAAATCATGTAGCTGGTCCTGTCAATGCTATATGATATGCTGAATATGTATTAGTGTTATTGAAGAAACTTAAAGAACAAAGAAATATGGGAGCCAGTAAGCTTCCACTTAAATCCTGAGTTTCTGATTTCAAATTTAGAAGTCTTTTCACTAAACTATCTTCCTCAGTCAAAACCTTAAATGTACTCAGATTTTACAATAAAAGCCTCTTTGAGAGAAAATACAATTATGCAGCAATTCGAAAAGCAAAACAAATTACACAGCAATTTAAACAGGAGCTGCTTTTGCTTACTTTTTACAATTGTGCTTAACCTGACATTACTTTATACCAGTTTCTTTTACATCTGAAACCAAAGAAACTTCATTTCAATACCAAATATGTATAAATATATGTATATATTTAAATATACATGTATATATTTAACATACATATATATGTACATATGCATGGATGTGTTTATATATCTATGTCTACCATTTGTTGGTATATATTACCTAATTTGATCCTCACAACAACCACATAAAAAATTAAATCAGAGACCAGGTGCGGTGGCTCAAGCCTGTCATCCCAGCACTTTGCGAGGCCGAGATGAGAGGATTGCCTGAGTTCAGGGGTTCAAGACCAGTCTGGGCAACTTGGTGACACATCATCCCTAAAATAAATCAAAAAATAAGCTGGGCATTGTAGCGCATGCCTGTAGTTCCAGCTACTCGGAAGGCTGAGGTGGAAGGATCGCCTGAGCCCAGCAGGTGGAGGCTGCGGTGGTCATGAGCATGCCACTACACTCCAGCCTGGGTGACAGAGTGAGACTCCAACTCAAAAAAAAAAAAATTTTTTTTAATAAATCAGGTAATGCATGCTGCATTTTACACTCGAATAAACTGAGACTCCCTGCCCAGATACCACAGTTGATAAGTAGCAGTGTCTGGATTTGAACCTAGGTTCTAAATGACTCCAAACTCCCTGTTCTTTCTATGTCCTCACGCTGCAGTCACTGCCCGGATAGACCGTATCATCTGTGAATCAACCCAGGGAGAAGACAGCACTGGGGTAAGGTCATCCTCACAGGAAGTCGGTCTCCTTTGCCCCAGAAGTGTATCCCTCCGTAGACTAGTGACTGTCGTAAAAATCATTCCTTAATGATCAGGTGCCGTTTCCCAGCAAATCTCTACCTACACAAATACAAATATGTCCCCTGGGAAGGGGCACATGGCCACTGATTGGCGCTCAAAATCATCTTAGCTCCCATTCTATTCTAGCAAGGAAGATGGTTCACTGGGGATTTTAACGGATGGAGAAAGATTCCGAGAAGGGAGACGTCAGGAGACAGCACCGAGCCCAAGGCAGGATGGGCCAGGCGCTGCCTCTAGAGAGCCCAGTGCTGTCAGAGGACCGGCCAGTACTGGGAGCTGTGGTGCCGAGGACACGACGGTTTGTTTTGTTCTGTTTCTCTATGTATGCTGCTTAAGACCTTTTGTCCTTTTTTCTTCATAAATGTGTAGAACTCTTGGGCCGGAAGCTGTCTCCAGGATCATGAAGTTAGGGACCAGCTCCTCTATTTCCAGACTGCAAAACTGGCCTCATGATCTGCCCAGAGTCCTCCTTCGTTAGAGGCACAGCTGGAGCTCCACTAGGGCATGTGGCAGCTTGTCAGAGAGCCAGGCAAGGTAGGCTAAAACTGAAGCCCCAGCAATATCTGCCAGTGATGAGAGGATGCAAGAAATGCCCAGGAATCCCAGTTGCTGACATGGCTTAACAGGCAAGAATTTAGCTTGTGTACTAAAAATATCCAAGAATTCTCCAGATGTTGTTTCCTGGTACTTGGAGCAAGATTCATGAGAAAGCTCTGTCTACTTGGCTATTTATAGCAAAACAAGTAAAGGGTACTCACCATCTGTGAGATCCTTAATTGAATTGTTGATCTGCCCTTTCGTTTCTTCCGGTTTATCTTTGAAGTCAACAGTTTCCACTTCTTTGGCATAAGGTCTCTTTGTAGAGCTGATGAACTCCTGAAAAACATGCAGTTCATAAAATCACAACGTTCTTTCAAGAAAAAAATCACGAAGTTCTTCTGTAGTCAAGCTATTGCATGATACTGTCCTAACTAAAAGATTCTTAAATATTATTACCACGGATAACACTTTCAAAATTGGTAACACTATATGAATTGAAACCTCATGTAGAAACCAATGGATTTCCTTTTTTTGAACGTTTTATATTTCCAATTCTAAGACAATTTCAGTTGTTAAATGTATCCAACAATTTAGTATCACCTTTGGGAAAACCAAAGAAACACTGCATTAAATATATCCAATTATAAGATGGATTCCAGAAACATTAAAATATTATGTATATGCATACACATATATATTAGAATGGGGAAACATACAGAAAAGATACCGATAAGTAGAAAACTCTTATCCTAACCAAAATAAATATGTATTTACATAGAATACTTATTTTATAGACCCTTGCCATTCATAGTATGCACCATCAGCTGGGACCTTGTTAAAAATGAAGAATTTCAGGCCCCATTCCAGAACTACTGGATCAGAATGTGCCTTTTTACAATATCTTCAGGTGTCTAATCTGCATATTAAAGTTGGAAACACAATACTGTAGAGAATATAGACGTAGTTCTAACTCTAATGCTTGTTAAAAATGTAAGACTCTAAATCCTATTCCCATTGATCTTGATTTAAGAATTTTTTTTTTATTTTTTATTTTTATTTTTGGTCAGTCTCACTCTATCACCCAGGCTGGAGTACACTGGCACGCCCTCAGCTACCGCAGCCTCAAACTGCTGGTCTCAAGCGATCCTTCCACCTCAGCCTTCCAAATAGTTGGAACTACAGGGTGCACCACCACACCCAGCTAACTTGTTGATTTATTGTAGAAAGAAGGTCTCACCATGTTGCCCAGACTGGTCTCAAACCCCTGGACTCAGGCAGTCCTCTCGCCTCTGCCTCCCAAAGTGCTGGGATTACAGGGGTGAGTCACTGTGACCACCTGAATTTGCCCTTTTAACAGTCCAGTAGTTCTGATGCAAACAGTCCTCCACAGACCACCCTTGTTTGTACTATTAACTAGTAAACATGCAGATCCTACACAACATAACAGCATAAGCAATTGAAAGAAGTTTTTTTTTTTTAATCTTTACAGTCAGGCACAGTGGCTCACGCCTATAATCCCAGCACTTTGGGAGGCGGAGGCAAGAGAATTGCCTGAGCACAGAGGTTCGAGACCAGCCTGGAAACATGGTGAGACCTCGTCTCTACAGTAAATCAAAAAATTATCCAGATGCAGTGGCGCACAACTGTAGTTCCAGCTACTTGGAAGGTTGAAGCAGAAGGATCACCTGAGCCCAGCAGGTCAAGGCTGCAGTGACCATGAGAGTGTGTCACTGCACTCCAGCCTGGGCCACAGAGTGAGACTCCAACTCAAAAAAAAAAAAAACATAAAAATCTTTACAACTTCTAGTCTGGTTGAAATAATTCCAAGTGTTGAATAGAAGTTCAACCAAACTAAACATAACTTGAATAAATGTTGTCTCACTTCACTTCTAAGCACAGGGCTTCTTGAATTTCTTCAGAACAGTTACAGCCTTAACCAATTAACTTAGTTTCAGTATGCTGCAAACCAATGTGGGACTATTGTCATTGACTGAGAGAGCAGCACCTAGGAACATCAGAAGATGAAGGAACTCCATTGTCCTCACTGCCATCAACAAAAATATATTCATCATTTCCTTAAGGACCACTTAGGGACCTTTTAGAATTCCCAAACCTCCACTGACATATTTGCTTTTTTACCAGGTGATTACTGGAACAAAAACGGTTGTATATATGTGCCTCGGGCAACAAAAATAAACTCACAATATCTAGTAACCATGTTTTCAAAAGATCTCAACCACAAAAACAAATACCAACTGCAGAAAGTGTACCATTGTGGTATAATATTTAGCTAGTAGACCATCTTTTAGATTTGAAAAGCCTGAAATTCCTACCATACAAACTGGAACTAAATCAACTCTATTACGACTAAAGTAGAGAGAATGTTTTTCAAATACAGATTTTTAAAAATATTATGATATACGCTGGGGCCAAATGTCGAGGTACACAGTGTTATTTGTATAATACCTTCAATAAATGGCTGAACATAAATAACCAGAGCTGCCTTGTATAGATACCCATCTGACCAGGCTAGTAAAACAAACAAAACCAGTTTGTGAAGGATGAAAACTGCTAGTTCATAGTCATTATTTTTCTTACTGATTTTGAGGAACAGCAAGAGAACATAAACAAATGAAGTAGAGAGCTTAAAACACTGTCTTAGGTCATATACCCTGCTGTTTAAGAAGAAAGAAGTTTCAAACAAGCTGCCTTGCACTCCTTGTTTATGCAGATAAATTTATTTGAGAGTTAATTACTCCATTCTCTCAGAGGAAGAAAGGGTAAGGTTTTTGAGTGTTTGAGAGGGAAAACGAAAGCCCACAAGCTCCTCTACATTCAGAGTTAGAAGTTAGTGCTGAGTTGGAAGATGTGGCCACAATTGATTCCCATTATATTTAGCTTCTCCACTACGACGTATTTATTTTTTTAAATGATTTCAAATCATTAACAAACATCCTAGAAATGAATTTCACTGAAAAAAGTGGCAGGTCTAACGATGTGAAAATGCCACTCCCGGTAAAAAGTTAAATCTTGTTAATTTCTTTAACAACTTACTGTTGAAGGATTCAGAGATTTGTCTACGTAGAGCCGCTTAATTACTTTCAATGAGTAAAAGGAGCTAAGTTTGTTTATAGCTGATGTTACTGTTTGAAATCCAAAGGGCACATCTTTGACATTTTCAAAGTGAAGAACCTAATAAGAGAAAAATCCGTTATCCAGAAAGCATCGCCTCTTCCCACCGAAGTGGACACATGAGACTCGCCAACCTCCTCAGGGTATAAGAAATCTCCCTGCCCAGTTATTCCCATAAAGCAAGGCTTCTCAGCCTCAGCACTACTGACATTCCGGGCTGGATAATCCTTGACCTACTAGATGCCAGTAGCATCCTCCCTCTATTTGTGACAACCAAAAATGCCTCCAGACATTGCTAAATGTCCCTAGAGTGTGAAGGGAGGACAACATCCTCCCAGTTGACAAACACTACCATAAAGATACTGTTCCTAATTAACTGTAGGGAAAAATGTGTCCTTTCTTCAAAGTGATGCCTTTAATACTCACAGAGAATTATTTCCAAAGCTGGAAAAAGATGAAACGGGGTTATAATTTATTTCCAATTTAGAGACCAGAAGAGAGAGATTAATACCATAAGTGACCGTCACTAGACAAGTATCAGATTTGAGGACGGGGGTGCCTCTCTAGCCAGAGTCTATCTAGTCCCTGTAGATGCTTTAACGAGTGCTAGAAGAATTCATGTGTCACTTCTGACAGGCAGCTACAATAAATGGTGGGCTGTCCCAGGAGGGCTAGAGTCAGACTGCACTGCCTTGGAATGTCTGCCTCCACTTACTAGAAATGTAATCTTGTCTAACACTTCAGTTAAATGGACCCTAAAATAGACCGATAAGGCCTTCTTCTCTGAGTTCTTATGAGGAGTACATGTATATAAAGTACCTAAAAAATCAGATGAATTTAAATTGCTAATTATTATGCTTACATTCTAAGCCGTTTAAAACCAGGATGCAGCCAGGCTCGGTGGCTCAGCCTGTAATCCCACGCTTTAGGAGGCCGAGGTGGGTGGATTGCCTGAGCCCGCGGGTTCGAGACCCGCCTGGGCAACTTGACGAGACCTCTACAATCATCCAAAAATTAGCCGGGCGTGGTAGCGCGCGCCTGTAGTTCCAGCTCTTTGGAAGGCTGAGACGGAAGGATCGCCGGAGCCCAGCAGGTCGAGTCTGTGGTGGCCGGGAGCGGCCACTGCACTCCAGTCTGGGTGACAGAGTGAGACTCCAACTCAAAAAATAAAAAAAAATAAAACCAGGATGCTATCATTTGGAGGGCTTAAATTCTTTCATTTTGGCCCTTTTGTGTGTGTGCCCAACAGTAATAATCCAGTACTTCTCTGCTTTGTGGTGCCACAGAATGTGATGTCAGCATAAGATGATTCTGTCCTCACTCCATAACTCATAATGGCCACTCCCTGATGCCACACCTCAGGAAACGCTATCAAACTAGCACATTGCACCAGTGAATCACATAGCCTCAGCATTGCAGGGTCAAATTGGCTGGTCCCAGGTAGTGCATAACTTTCCTGCCTAATGATGGGTAAAGGAGACCAGAAAATTAAAGAGCCCTGGTAACTACTATTGGGAACCAATTGCAGGTACTTAAAAAATTTGTTTTTGTTATTATTGAAGAACAGACCCACTCCCAGGAAATTCTCTTTTTCTGGCCTTTCTCTAATGGGAGATGAGAAATGATGAATGGGAGATGAGATAGGAATTTAGGGGTTGGAAGTTCAGAGATGAGAATGGATGAGAAAAACATATCTTCTCAGGACTGAAGCTATTTCTTCAAGTCTCAAGTGTAAATTCTTCAGCCTGACCTAAACAACATTTGGTGGGTCATACTTTCTGGGGATTTATAGATACAAGAAGGTTGAGAAGGTGTACCCCTTTTAAATGCTTATAAGCATGAAAAAAAGATAATATTGAACCTAAAACACTCAACATAATAATAATGGAATGGAATTAGAATATTCACCTCATGTATCTGAAAGTTCATGAGTACTTAAAATGAACAATCAGAAAAATCATCTCATTGTAAAGTCTAGGAACTTTACAAAGCTAGATTATCAACCATAGCCCAAAAGGAACCCTAAAATAATACAGATGCTCCTTGATTTATGATGAGGTTGTATTCCAATATACGCATCATAAAGTGAAAGTATTGTAAGTCAAAATGAAAAACCTATGATTACCTGGCAGATTTCTGTGTTCTCCTTCACAGCCTGGTCCCTGTTCTAAACATGTGTTTGAAAAAAAAATTTCTTAAAGAAATTTTAAGCCGGGCTTGGTGGCTCAACCTATAATCCCAGCACTTTGGGAGACCGAGGCAAGTGGATTGCCTGAGCCTTCAAGTTCGCGACCAGCCCAGGCAACTTGGCAAGACCTCATCTCTAAGATAAATCAAAAATTAGCCAGGCATGGTAGCATGTGCCTAAAATTTCGGCTACTTGGAAGGCTGAGGCGGAAGGATCGCTGGAACCCAGCAAGTTGACGCTGGGGTAGCCATGAGCATGCCACTGCACTCCAGTCTGGGTCATGGAGTAAGACTCCAACTCAAAAAAGAAAGAAAGAAAGAAAGAAATTTTAAAAGGCTGGGCACGGTAACTCATACCTGTAATCCCAGCACTTTAGGAGACCAAGACAGGAGGATCACTAGAAGCCAGGAGTTCAAGACCAGCCTTGGCAACATAGCGAGACCCTCCCTCTGTAAAAAAATTAAAATTACAAATAAACGTGGCACTGCTGGGGTCAGGGGGTGGGAGCACACAGCATCCATAAGCGTACCCGATCTCAAACAAGGAGAAGTGAGGACAAAAGGGAAGCCCAAACTTTACCTGTGCAATGACCACATATGTACCTAACTCTGAATTGTACCCCACATCTTTAAAATAATAAGATTAAAAGAAATAAATAAACATGGGCTTCAGGACACATAAATGAGCTTCCACATCTAAAAATAGATTAAAAGAGTCCTGGAAATGGCATAATTCTCAGTTCTGAGCAATTCTGGTCACAGAGTCTTTATTCCTTTTTTTTCCCTAAGCACTGCATATGCACTCTAATAACTGTATTCCCACTTAAAGCAGAAGCAAAGCATGGTGCTTACCTGTCCAATTTCATTTGCGGTGTCACCTTTAGCACCTACTTGAGCAAGTGACAGAGAGGTGGAGAGACAGATTGGAGAGAAAAGGACATTGCCCACTGGCTCCTTTTCACAAAGTTGTTTGAACAGATCAACAGCAAAAGCCGAATTTGCCAGTTGCAGGGCATCCATTGTGGGCCTGGAAGCAAAGACAAGACAGAGGTTAGTATCTTAAGTATCTTTAAAGAGTTCTTGAAACATTCTACCAAAACAATAAGAATTCTATTTCAACAAAATAATAGTCTGGGCAAAAGAGAGGAAGGAACTTTCTGTAAATTAAAGAGAAAGCCAGTTGTGAAGAAACCTCCGGGCAAATGACCTAAGGCAGATGACATACAGTTCTGCCCAGAACCTCCAGTCTTGGACATACTCAGACACAACAGCCATTGTCAGGAGCCCAGTGGTCATGCCTCTTCTTCAGCAAGTGGTCAGAAAAGCTGAGAGCACTAATCAAAATCAGTTGGTTTTATTTATCACATGTTGTTTCAATTAGGATTTCAATAAAATGATACAAAACTGAAACTTTTCTCGATCAAAAACAGTCAAATCATAGCAGTTTTCTTGATTCCATCTAATATTTAGTAAGTGTTTTGGGCTGAATTGTGCATCCCCAAAAGGTATGTTGAAGTTCTGATCCCCAGAACCTGTGCATGAGAAATTATGTGGAGATGGGGTTTTTCATATTTTTAAATTAATATGTAATTAGTTAAGACGAGGTCATATTGGAGTTAGGTGGGCCCTAAATCAATACTTAATCCAGTATGACTGGTGTCCTTATAAGAATAAGAGAAAAGAAACAGAAATAGACACGCACAGAGAAAAGATCTGAGGAGACACTGGGAGCGTGCCATGTGACTGTGAAAGCAGAGATTGGAACCACACATCTATAAGCCAAGGGATGCTAAGAATTGCCAGTACCACCAGAAGCCAAGAAAAAAGTATGGAACAGATGCGCCTCAGAGAACATGACCCTGCCGGCATCTTAATTTCAAAGTGCTAGTCTCAAGACTTTTAGGAAAATAAACCTGTTATCTTAAGCCACCTAGTTTGTGGTGCTGTTACAATAGGTCTCAGAAACTCATACACTAAGCAGGATGTTCAGCACATAGTAGTGCTTAATAAACAGTAGCAGGCAGGGCTCGGTGGCTCAGCCTGTAATCCCAGCACTTTGGGAGGCCAAGGCAAGTGGATTGCCTGAGGCCGAGGGTTCGAGACCAGCCCAGGCAACTTGGCAAGACCTCATCTCCACAATAAATAAAATAAAAATTAGCCGGGCGTAGTAGCGCGTGCCTGTAGTTCCAGCTACTTGGAAGGCTGAGGTGGAAGGCTCTCTGTAGCCCAGCAGGTCGACGCTGGGGTGGCGTGAGTATGCCACTGCCCTCCAGCCTGGGAGATGGAGTGAGACTCCAACTCAAAAAAATAAATTAAAAAATTAAATAAACAGTAGCAGTTGGTTTTGTGACTAACACATATCTTCTATGTGTAAGACACTCTACAAAGTGTTACAGGATCCACAGAGTTCCTCCTTCTCTGAGTTGGCAATCTCTTTGGGAAGATATCAAGACAAGATAACTAGAATGCAAGGCTACCCATGCCATATAAGCAGTATAATAAGTAATATGGGAATTAAAAGAGAAAACAGCTTCAGTTAAAAACAAAGAACAACTTTTTAAAAAATAGCCTGGTCAAGTGAAGATAGCAGGAAGTGGGCATCTGGTCATGTCTTAGAGTTCTTTAAATTTTTTTTTTTTTTTTGAGTTGGCATCGCACTCTGTCCCCAGGCTAGAGTGCAGTGGCATGCTCACGGCACCACAGCCTTGACCTGCTGGGCTCAGGTGATCCTTCCACCTCAGCCTTCAAAGTAGCTGAAACTACAGGCATGCGCCACCATGACCAGCTAATTTTCTTTATTGATTGCAGAGACGAGGTCTCACCAAGTTGCCCAGGCTGGTCTTGAACCTGTGGGCTCAGGCAATCCTCTCGCCCTGGCCTCCCAAAATGTTGGGATTATAGGTGTGAGCCACCACACCCAGTCTTTTTTTCTTTTTCTTTATTTTTTTTTTTTTGAGTTGGAGTTTCACTCCACTGCCCAGGCTGGAGTGCAGCGGCAAGCTCACAGCCACCACAGCCTCAATCCGCTGGGCTCAGGCAATCTTTCTGCCTCAGCCTTCCAAGTAGCTGGAACTACAGGCACATGCCACCACACCCGGCTTATTTTTTGATTTATTGTAGAGACGAGGTCTCACCAAGTTGCCCAGGCTGGTCTCGGACCTCTGGGCTCAGGCAACTCTCTTGCCTCAGCCTCCCAAAGTGCTGGGATTACAGACTTGAGCCACCACACCCAGCCAGAGCTCTTTAATTCTAATGCTCCAGTTTCCAAAGTGTTGTCCCTTGACTCCTTGCAGTCCTTAAGACCCTTTTGGCAGGGGGGTCCATGAAGTCAAAACTTTCCTAATAATATTAGACACTATTATGTCTAATAATACTTAGACATTATTGTCTTTTTCACTCTTTATCTCTCTCAAACATACAATGGAGTTTCCACAAGGCTGTATGACATGTCTTCTATTAAACCAAATTTACATAAAGGAAAAAGCAGTGCTACTCTTCTCCCTACATTTTTTGCTTTAGAAAACAGTTATTATTTTTTATGAAAACCTGTTATTAATATATAATGGTTACAGTATTGCTATTTTAAATTAGTAAGTACACATTTCAAAATGTTTCCAGTTTTAATTTCTAGCTTGATAAATACTGAGAGATATAATCCATATTTTTTAAAATAGCCCTCCCTAGTCCTCAGTAATTTTTTTTTTTTGAGTTGGAGTCTCATTCTGTTGCCCAGGCTGGAGTGCAGTGGCATGCTCACGTCCACCACAGCCTCGACCTGCTGAGCTCAGGCGATCCTTCCACCTCAGCCTTCCAAGTAGCTGGAACTACAGGCACGCACCACCACACCTGGCTAATTTTTTGATTTATTGTAGAGATGAGGTTTCGCCAAGTTGCCAAGGCTGGTCTCGAACCCATGGACTCAGGCAGTTCTCTCACCTCGGCCTCCCAGAGTGCTGGGCTTATAGGCGTGGGCCACAGCGCCCGGCCCTCAGTAATTTATAAGAGTATTAAGTGGTCCTCAGATTTTAAAAGTTTGAGAATCATTGTTCTAATAGAAGGTGGTCTATCTACCTATCTAGTTTAGTATTTACTGTTTGACTCCAAAGACATCTAGGTAAATTCAGTCAGGGCTTCTCCTGCTGGAAGCAGAGGTGAACTACATGGACTCCCGAAGCACTGCTTGACCCCAGGACAGCGTGTTTCTAAGGAACATCTATTGATGTTTCCATCCCTGGGTGACTCATGCATGGAATAAGGTTCGAAGTGCTCCCTCAAAGCAGTGAGGCACAGGCACACAAACACGGAAAGCAAGCATGATGTTGAAGTTCTTCAGGTAAGACAAGCACCCTGGCATCAGAAAGGAAGCTTCACTACTCAATATAGAGGGGCTTCCTTTAGCCAGGATCCATGGATGTGTCAGAGTCAAAGTCATGAACAGGATTACAACTTGCACCTTATACCTAGACACAAAGTCAAAATGCAAAGACAGGAGAATAAGATCAAGATGCAGACCCCTAGTATTCCAATATTTTCTTCAGAATTATGTCTTTTATGGGACATATGGCTTGATGTGGGAGACTCATATAGATTGTCATATATCTAAGAGTCTAAAAAAGCAACTTCATTAGCAAAAAAAATGTCTTGTTGACCCTATTCACGTTCACTAGTCATCTCCACTGATCCTCCTCCTCTGTATGTCCCTGATAAGTGTAGCTAAGCAATAGCTACACTACACACCCAGGCCAGTGTTCCCACTACAGATATATCACAAGATAACTGAAGTCAGGTGGGCAGACTTCTTTTCTTTGAAATCCACAACCTTATTCCTTCTCCTCTTAGTGCAGTGGCAAGGGCATAAGGATGACCCTGTGCCCCAGTGGAAGGTGACCCACATTAGGTGTGTACTGAGACCAGCAGAGTGTATGGAGACAAAAATGGAAGACTGTGGAGTGTTTGGGGAATTTTAAAGAAACTTGTTACAAAAGTCTTGGGGAATCTGTAGACCTTCAGAATGGGAAGGCTGGCTTCTTTCGGCAGCAAATTTAACATTGATAATTCTGAGTTCATCTACAACTAAAACTCAACATGTGCATGGGGTAATGAGCTATCTCTTCACCAAATAGAGAAGCCTAAACACAGATCCTTGCAAACTTCTTAACACTTCTACAAGTGGAGACCTAATCACACTGATGATGTATGAAAATACATAAACGGTGTTAACAACATGAGTAGTTCTTCCCAGCATGTATTCATTATCCTCCAAGAAGAGAAATTGGAATAATATTGAATAGTCGATATCAAATTATAATTTTAGTGATTTTCCTTTGCGTGAAAAAAAATGTATTTAAGACCTTAGACTAATCTGCTGAAGAAGTCTGGCTGTAAACCCTAGAAATGAATCTTAGAAGTGGATCAAAGGGTAAGGAGATGTTCATTTTACCATTTTGCCCAACTAAAGCATTATTCATTCACTCATCATAACATTTTAAGACACATTTAGCATAAATGACTGCGAATACAAGATCATTGTGGTTTCAGTATAGTTAATTACACAATACAATTAACGCTATGTTGCAATTCAAAGCTTAGATCTAGGTCTCTGTTGGGAAATGTAAATCAGTGCACACCTAACATATCACCAGCAGCAGACATTCCCTTTGAGTGAGTCCCTTCCTTTGCATGGTAGTCCTCAGTGCATGAGTGAAACTATGCCTTTCTCTTCATATGTTGACTTTCTCAGAAAGTTCTCTTTCAGGTCAAGGAAGATCTCAGCCCTTGCTATCTGAGGCCCCAACTTCAGCAGCATTGTTTAATGCTAGCCAAGGATATTAATAAAAGTTTTGTACATGGAAATTGTCATGGCAAACAATCACCCACCAAGAAATCAACCAAGTATTGCATGGTAAATCTGATCAGTTGTTCCGTGATTATTCCCAAGTGACCCACAAACACTATAAAGCTGAGCTGGTCTGAGGTAGCTCAAGAAATGACTGGCCACAACACTTGCCACCTCACGTGTTGCAAGATGAAGCATTGAAACAAATCTCAGCAATGTTAGCAATGCACACGTTCCTATAGATACAATTTTGCATGATCAAATGCTATAAAAATTATAGGTACAAGAGTAGAAATTGGTAATTTTCATATAGTAAGTTTATATGCCTAATGACTTCTATTCAAAGTTCTAAAATCACTGCACATTTTTTTCCATTTTAGTATCACCTTGTTACAGAGATATATTTTTTTGTTTTCATGAAATCATTATAATGAGTCTAACAAAGAGAATTTCATTTATAGTCCCACCATAAAAAAACACGACATATTTCAGTCACTTAAAAGTTTAAATGGAACTTTTATTTCAACTGGAGAACATTAAGATGGAAATTTAAATTGTAATGCAATAGCAGGTTTTTTTGGTTTGGTTTTTTTTTTTTTTTGAGTTGGAGTCTCACTCCGTTGTCCAGACTGGAGTGCAGTGGCCGCCCCCAGCCACTGCGGCCTCGACCTGCTGGGCTCCGGCAATCCTTCTGCCTCAGCCTTCCCAGTAGCTGGAACTACACAAGCACATGCTACCATGCCTGGCTAAT
>NW_007245774.1:90452-99788 GCF_000164805.1 Carlito syrichta | reverse complement strand
GAGTGGCCACTGCACTCCAGTCTGGGTGACAGAGTGAGACTCCAACTCAAAAAAGAAAAATTTACCTTAAAGTAGCTTGTTTTTGCAATATTTCCTGAAATAATAGACCTTTAAAGGGGGACAGGATCTTGGAGAGTATCTAGTTGGCCCCACCCCTTCATTTTAC
Source organism: Carlito syrichta (assembly GCF_000164805.1). NCBI lineage: Eukaryota > Metazoa > Chordata > Mammalia > Primates > Tarsiidae > Carlito > Carlito syrichta. Next base: position 99,622 of record NW_007245774.1, on the reverse strand, counting down.
AGATGAAGAAAGTGAGACAGAGATGACGTATGTCTCCCAGGCCACCCACACAGGGAGTGAGAGTGGTAGAACCAGACCGGGAAATCATTTCTTCTAGCTCCCAGGCTGGTACTTTCCCACCACACCTAACCATCTGCTGTCTTGGTAATTGTGTCTTTGCTGGCATTTGTTCTCTCAGAAGTGTCTGGAGTTCCAAACATCCTACACCTCCTGAATTATCCCTTTAAAGATACCAAGATATCTTGTGGGTTTTCTTTTAATCAACAAGACTTTTTCCCTACGTTTTTCCTACTTGTAGGAACTGTTGTTCTCTTTTTGCCACTTATATTGCAAACTCTTAATATTATTTTGCTTTCATCTAATACGAATTAATGAGTACCTAATGTGTGTCAAGCACTGAGGTAAGCATTAACAAATTGACTGCCTTGTATATGAACATACAAACCTCCTACTAGCTGTCAGCTAGAGTTTGATACGTGTAAAGAGTGTTTTGAGCCAGGCTCGGTGGCTTAGCCTGTAATCCTCTGCCTTTGGGAGGCTGAGGTGAGTGGATTGCCTGAGCCCATGGGTTCGAGACCCGCCCAGGCAACTTGGCGAGACCTCGTCTCTACAATAAATCAAAAAATTAGCTGGGCGTGGTAGCGCGCTCCTGTAGTTCCAGCTACTTGGAAGGCTGAGGTGGAAGGATCGCCGGAGTCCAGCAGGTCGAGGCTGCGGTGGCCGGGAGTGGCCACCATACTCCAGTCTGGGCGACAGAGTGAGACTCCAACTCAAAAAAAAAAAAAAAAAAAAGAGTGTTTTGATTGGGTACACAAGTCACCATGGGAGCCCCAGCAGTGGCAGCTAACCTTTACAAGAAACCTGAGTGACACCTCCTCAAAGAAAATCACATCTAATTAAGTCACACTAAAGGCAGTCTTACAGGATAAGTAGGAGTTAGCCATACAAAAATGTGGGCCACAGAGGATTGACACAATACAGAGACTGCAAATAGCCCCAATAAATGGAGACACATGCTAGAACAGCACACTTTAGACTTATATTTGTCACTGGCCCCTGCAAAATAATATTAAAAGCTTGCAACATAAGTGGCAAAAAGAGAACAACAGTTCCTACAAGTAAGGAAAAACATAGGGAAAAAGTCTTGTGTTGATTAAAAGAAAACCCACAAGATATCTTGGTATCTTTAAAGGGATAATTCAGGAGGTATAGGATGTTTGGAACTCCAGACACTTCTGAGAGAACAAATGTCAGCAAGATTTTCTGTGTTCAGTGCACAGCTAATGGTCTTCAAACTTTCTTGTCTTTAGACCATTTGGGTGAGATAATAGCACTATGGATAGGGTAATTATTTGTCCCACACTGCCTGGGACACCCAGGTTTATGTCTGTTGTTCTGACATTAGTAACAGTGCCACTTTCACTCTCAAGCATGTTCGAATTTGAACAATATAGGTTCATCATACTCTTAGACCATCAGCCATACTCTTCCACCACACACACACACGGCTATGTCAAAAGTCTTTTTCATTCCCTAAGAACTAAATTTTTACTGTAATCAGGGTATTTTAGATATCATTTAGCCTAACCTACCTCATCTTATAGATGGAGAGACATGGTGAAAAAAAATCTCTTAAGTATTTGGGGTAACCAGTCCGTAGGCAATGTCATGAAAAACCTTATCTGCTATAATATCCATAATGGAATGCCTAAAATACATTCTAAGTCTATGAGGAGAAAAGGCAGTGCCAGATTAAGAAAATAGGAGATTTTGGTCATTTCTGCAGTGTGAAAAATATTAGGGCTAAATGAGGTGACTCAGTGAATAAATGTACATGAAAAGTGCTTTGTGGACAGAAAAATACAATGCAGCTATTAGTAATAAGGTTAATTGCCTTAATTTCCTGTGCCAGGGGAGCCTCTGCTTTGCTCAGATATTCTGAAGCATCATAGCTGCTCCTATCTCTTTAGAAGCCTGGCCTTGACCACTGACCCAACCCATTGTTGCCTAACAGTAAACTTAGAGCCAGACTTAGCCAAACACAATTGACCCAAATCGCTGAGACTGCATAGCCCCAAAGTCAATCCGCAACTCAAAGGGATTGAAGTGGCACAATTCAAGGCGTTAGGAAGCAAAGATATAAACCTGCTGACTCATTTTCTCTGGATACTCCTCTCCTCAGACAGGCTTCATCTCCACCCATCAAGAAACTCATCAAACACTTGCACTTACTGCTGGGGACTGAGGTTTTGAACCCACATAAATGTATCGAAAACTCTTGGGATATAGGGGGACAGGGGGAGGAGCATGAAGAAGATGTTAAAAGAACCCATGGTATCAGAAACATCCCGAGCTGTAAGTTTGAAGGCCCAATTCTATCTTGCCTGTGCCACTTATAAGCTGTGTGACTTTGGACACCACTTTGACCTCTGTGAGTTCTCTTCTACAAAATGAAGGGGCTGGCTGAAATATGTCTAAGAGCCCCCAGCTCTGAGAATCTCATTACAAGTCTATGAAATAACCTGACATGTTCAATTGGTTTTCAGTATGATACACTTAAATAATGCCATCTTTTTAAAGTGTGGAGCCTTTGAGTAGAAAACTAAAAGCAGCCTAATTCAAACGTCCAGGAATACGCATCTGAAATGTGTATCTTGTTTAAAGTAATGCTAAAACCCAGGAAGCAGGGAGAATCCTTTCTACCTAAAAAGAGTGTAGTTACAAGTAGATGAACGCCAAATTCGATGCTTAAAAATGCCAAGAAGAACTGTTCATGAGTCTGAATGTCAACCCCACAAGGAAGGTGAGCCAGACCTGCGATGACTTCTCAGCTGTCTCCAGTTTTGAAGTGCCACACCCTTTCTGAAGCTAGCGTTGCGGATTCATTCCGAGTTCCGAGGTAAGGTTGAAAATGTCCTAGAAACGTTTCCTCCTTCGTGAATCACTGCTGCACCCTCCACCTCCTAACCATGTTATTTCTTCATACTCTTACCTTGTATGGTTAAGTGATTTTACTCCCTATACGGCATCTTTGGTGGCCGGAGGCCTGGCAGCCGGAAATACTGTCCCCTGGGTTTGGGAGATGAGAGACGACAGCACTAGACTATGACAGTCCAACCTTGAAAACAACCCATTATAACCACTTGGTCACTATCTCGAATCCGTTCAAATCACTGTTTTATGAATTGCCCAAAAAAGGAAAATCCCCGGCGTTACCACCCCACGTTGCTTACCTGGAGTCACAGTATCCTGGAAAACGCTCCGCAAAGAAAAAGGGCAGGCGAGGAGCACAAAGACCTGGACGTGGAAGCAACCCTCTCAGGCAGGAGCTGGGAGCTCACCTGCTCAGCCGCCCCGCCCACTGCGGCCACGCCCACCTTCGCTCTCCGGCCCCGCCCGCCGCTGCACTCCGTTCTTGGTCATGCCTCTTGGCGGCCTGTCTGCGATTGAAAAAAATGATGCAGGCTGAAGTTGCTGTTGTCTTCACAGCTTCCAAAGGCCTCCAACATGCTCAGGCAGGAAGAGGCTGTCGGCAGATCCTGCCTTGGGCTAAATCTCACACACACACACACACACACACACACACACACACACACACACACACACACACGAATTCAGGCAATCCAAGTGGCCTGCGCAGGACTGGAAAGTAAAATATTATAGGAAGTTAAGAGGACATGATTAATGAATAAACTCATAAACTCATACTCAGAAGGAATAAGGTCTAGTATTTATTAGCAAAATAGGGCTTCTATAGTTAATAATAACTTATTGTGTATTTTAAAATAACCAAAAGAGTGGGATTGGGATGTTTCTAACAAAAAGAAATGATGAATGCTTGAGGTGATGAATACCCAGTTACCCTGATTTGATCATTACACATTATGTCAAAGTATGGGGGAAGGAGCAGAGAGAAAAGAAAAAATATGTACATAATTATGTACAGCTATTATGTACCCATATCATTTTTAAAATAAGCAAAAAATAAATAAATGGGATGTGTAATCATAATACTTTAATTTTCTCAAACACACTGGTGTCACAAAAAGTACTCTAATCTCCATCCTTACTATGTAAACTACAGAGCTCATTCTACTAGATGCCAAAAGAGGTAGCTACCTATTAAACAGAAAGGCAACCACAAAAGAAAGGAAATCACAAAATGGATACATACACACACACACACACATATACACATACACATATATACTTATTTGGGAGCACCATTTCCCATATATATGCATATGTATATACATACCTAAAAATTAGGTATATTAGCAAAATATTTATTACTGAATTGATAGGGGTACTTGTTTAATGGAATGTCCCAGGGAGTTCCCAATAAAATCTTGTGGTTAGGATTATATCACTTTGCTCTGAAATTTCTGGGGAGCCTGCTCTTGACATACTCCCAGTGTCCTGCTCCTTCAACTCGCTGGACCCATTCCCTTCCTGCCAAATCTGTTCTCAGGAAAGGACTTGAAACTGAGCCAGTCATTTCCCAGCTTCATCATAGTTAATTTATCTTACAGTCTCCTTCATGTGACGATGAGAAATTTAAAGGTAAGCGCCAAGCCTCATTCATTTCTGTAACACTAGTGCTTGGTACGGACTTGTCATACAGTATACAGTCAATAAATGCTTGTTGATGAAATGAATGAGAGTAACTCATGAGGCTAAACTAAGATGGACCAAATGCTCCCCCTCCTCCCACGTCCTGCATATTTTACTATTAACAAGGATCAACATCATAAACTAAATGAACTGAGCTCTGAAAATAGAATTTCAGGCCTCAGCGGAGCAAGTGGAGGCAGGGTCATAGGTGGAGAGAATGGGCAGGATGCCTCTTACAAAATTATACTCTCTGGGGAAGAGTCAAAAATTTTCAAGTGGACTCGACCACTCATTTCTTGAGAAATCCTCAGAGGTGTTGAATCTCTCTAACCTCAGATTTTTCATCTGTAAAATGAGGTCTACATAGTTCTCATTTGTAAATGTGATGTATAAAATGAGATAGCGAGAGAGAGATGAGGACACAATACATTTATAGTGTCTGGCGCATAGCATGTGCTTCCTAATGATGCCAATCAGGAAGTTGCTTATTCCTTAGGCAGGCCCAGGAAATGAACATAGTGTCCAAAAAGCTGGAGCGTGATATTGTCATCTAATGCACCACAATTATGTACTGAACTCTTGTTGCATACTTCCAAAGATCATCAGGGATCCGCACTAAAATCATAGAGCTTGTCTATTCTCCCTCTTATTCTAATTCACTCCACAACACTCCTGTTCAATGCTTGCCTAACCTGGGCAGAAACATTTCCAGACAGGAAAGTAGCAATGCCAAAGGAAGCCCAAACATAATGTCTTTGGATGATTCTGTTTGAAAGTTAGAGATACCATTTAATTAGGGATATAGGACACGCTCCCTCTCCCCACCCTGCCCCGCAAGGAGCTTACAAATAGTAGAGTAGGAAGATAAGAAAACTATCTGACGGCATATAATAAGGGACATAGAGGTGCAAACGACAGAAGGTGTTCAGAGATGATTGCAATCTTTTCAGTCTGGGGGTGACTGGGAAGAAGAAACATGGAGGCCGTGTCGTTGGACATCGGAAGACCATTCAGGCTTGGGACAAAGTGTGAACAAACGCCCATAGCTGGAATGGCACTAAGTATGGACAAGTGTGATAACAAAAGGTTAAATAAAGAATTCCCTATCAAAAGCTCTCACTTGTTAAAGCATCCCTGGTAGTAACTAGATTATCTAAATATTCTCACCCTCTCATTCAATATTAGAAGAACTAATATTCTTCTCCATGGCGCTCTTCATCTTAAGTTATTTTGAATTCCACCTAAAAAGACACTGGAGAACAGAAAAGTGGGAGAGGATAGGGTTATACAAGTAGTTCACGGTGTAAAGGTCACACATTAGCCGGGCATGTTGGTGCATGCCTGTAGTTCCAGCTACTTGGAAGGCTGAGGCGGAAGGATCGCCTGAGCCCAGAAAGTCAAGGCTGCGGAGGCCATTAGTGTACCACTGCACTCCAGCCTGAGACTCCAACTCAAAAAATAAAGGTCACATGTTTTCAGTCTAGTTTCTTGAAAATATGACCGCTGATTAATTTTAGGAGCAAATGGCCTCAGTCATTGACTGTACATTCAACAAGTGAGTTTCTACTTTGCCTCCCCATTTCAATTGAACATTTTATTAGAGTCTGTGATTGATTAAGTAAGTATTTATCAAAGTGTCAGATCCTGGGCCAGACCCTGGAACAGTAAGAATATGACCTAGGTATGGCTCTCAAGCAGACTACAGTTTAGTTTAAATTCCTGGTATCTACAATAATTTTTAAGATATAAAAAAATACACATTCTGAAGGAAAAACCTGGAAAGAACAATGTTGTCAGCTGTGTTAACATGTAGACTTAGAGACATGAGACTTATTAGAAAAAGATTCTACTCATACTAAACTCAGAGAGCAGCAATATCAAAATAAATATATGGTATCATTATCACATGTAATCTTCAATCTCTTGCCTCATGAAAAGCCTTTCATGTGGCCTCATCAAAAGACAGCTCTAGAGCTCTTTTTATCTTCCTTCCTCTTGGAAGTTTGAACCTATAGGAAGCAGAGATGAAACCAGATTTTATAGTTTTCTATACAACATACAATTCACTTATTATGTTTACTGTTGATTGGCTTCTCCAGCTAAAATCTAAGCAGAGTGATTGGTGTGTTTTTTTTTTTTCCCCTGTTTATCCACTGATGTATTCCAAGAACTTAAAACAGTACTTGGCACATAGAGGATACTTGGCACATAACAGATGTAGAATGAATGAATAGCAAATAACACTACCTGAAAATGCAGCAGGCTACATAAAATGTTAATTTACGTAAGGATGATTTCAGCCCATAAATTTGAAGTCAGTCTGACATTTTCTTAAATACCAGCTACCTTTCCTACAGTTCTTTATCGATGATCAAGACCACAACATCTGATTTATCCCAAACATTTTACATTTGTAAAATAAATGTTTCTTTAAAACATACCTAGTGAGAGAAGATCTGCCTGTCTGTAGAAAAAGCATTTGCTCTATAATTCTGAAAAAAAATCTAAAATGTTCTTTTCTCTCTTTTGCTTGCCACAAAAGCCATTTTATTGACCATATATTAAAAAGAGTATGATTTTTTTTTTGGAGGGAGAAATATAGCTTAAAGAATGAATTGTCCATGTATTCATTCATTCATTATACAGCTTTATGAAACAGTAACTTCCTCTGGTTCATCAAAAGTCACCATTGGCCCAAATATTTAATAACCTAGGAAACTGTTTTGTTGGTTCTGTTTCTTACCTATAGGTTGAAACTTTGCAAACATTACAACTTGATTACTCAGCATTCTGGCTGAAGGATGACTTGTCACACCCAGCCACTCCCAGGAATAAACCAAAGGAGCTTTGTTATAGCTTGTTTAGAATCTCTTCTTCTTCTCCTCCTCCTCCTCCTCCCTGTGTGTCTGTCTGTCTGTCTCTCTCTCTCTCTGTGTCTCTCCTTTCTCCCTCCCTTCCTCTCCCCTACTCTTTCCCTTTCTCTCTCTCTCTCTCTCTCTCCTTTCCCCCCTCCCTTTCTCCTCCCCTCACTCTTTCCCTCCCTCCCTCCCTCTCCCTCTCTCTCTCCAACCCCCTTTCCAAAGAAGTAATTCTCACAAATTCCCAAGCACTTTTCCAGATATTTACATTCATCAAGCGGGTTCTTTTTTCCCTGTTGACAAATATGATTGCCACTGATTCATATGACACCTCTCCCATACAACAGTGGAAGAATGTTAGCCTTGCACTTTTCCAACAGTTCACAGAAAATGCACAATAAAGGCTCCAGGCTCCTGCCTGGTCACTGAGGACTATTATCTCCTTTTCACATGCGTAGAAACTGAATCAGGAAAGAAAAAGTCACTTTACTTGGAAAGACACAAAAAGAAATATTTTTAAACGTCCAGATGTATAATTCTTTACCCTTACTATTTTGAAAAGCCAACAGTTCCATGCTTTACGTCTTATCAACTTCTAGTGTTTGTTTAGGAGAAGTTTTATATTAAGTGACAACCTGTTGTGGGAGATAACCTATGTGAAAGTCTCTGGCATAATCTGCCTCTAAAATGTTTAATACTATTGTAAAAACAAATCTGAGCTGAAAATTTCATGATAAATCACTTAGGTTTGGTTGGTGGATGCAGGGAAGAGTGAAAAAGAATTTGTCTTGGAGTCAAATCTGAGCCAAACTCTGCCACTCATTCGCTACTAACCATTAGCAAAAAACTTACCTTTTCTGGGCCTCAGAGTTTTCTATATTAAAAAGGAGTGAGGGGTGCCATTGATTTATCGCACCTATAGTCCCAGCACTTTGGGAGGCAGAGGCAAAAGGATTGCCTGAGCCCAGGGGTTCAAGACCAGCCTGGGCAACTTGGTGAGCCCACGTCTCTACAATTAATCGGAAAATTAACCAGGCATGGTGGCACATGCCTGCAGTTCCAGCTACTTGGAAGGTTGAGGTAGAAGGATGTCTGAACCCAGAAGGTCGAGGCTGCAGTAGCTGTGATCCTGAGCCTGCACTCCAGCCTGGGTAACGAGGTAGGATTCCGACTCAAAAAAAGTAAGGGGGTTGAACAGGGTGTTCCTATATTCCTTTCAGGTACAAAGGTCAAAAAATAAAATCCTCCTGCTTTTACTTTACCAAGTAGAGTATGAGGATGGAATGCACTTAGATGTGACATAAAAATGAAATAAAAAACATATTACTCAGTTCATTAATGCCTGAATTTTAAGTCATTATGGAAGAGAGCTATGTGATTCATTTATTTCATAAATATTATTCAAATATTTGTATATATAAAATCCTTTAATCATCTTTTCATATATAATTCTCATAGGACAAAGGAAACAAATATAAGGATATAAAAATGCGCCGGGCTCGGTGGCTCAGCCTGTAATCCCATGCCTTTGGGAGGCTGAGGTGAGTGGATTGCCTGAGTCCGCGGGTTCGGGACCCATCTGGGCAGGCGGAGACCTCAACCCTACAATAAATCAAAAAATTAGCCAGGCATGGTAGCACACGCCTGTAGTTCCAGCTACTTGGAAGGCTGAGGCGGAAGGATCACCGGAGCCCAGCA
>NW_007245774.1:75546-90432 GCF_000164805.1 Carlito syrichta | reverse complement strand
GTCGAGGCTGCAGTGGCCGGGAGCAGCCACTGCACTCCAGTCTGGGCAACGGAGTGAGACTCCAACTCAAAAAAATAAAAAAAGAATATAAAAATGCAACTGTTTCAAAATATCCAGAGAACTATTTTAATACAGCTAGTAATAATGTAAATTAGCCAACCTTCTGAGAAAACATTTGGCTATACATTACCTTTTTAATATTCACCTCCTTTGACTCAATAATGAAGTTTAAGAAATCTTAAGGAGATAATTACAGGTATTTGGTGATTAAGGTATAGAAATATCCATGGTAATATTATTTATAACACAAAAACTCTAGAAACCAACTAAATGTTCATCAATAAAGAAATAACTAAATGTGTGCTTTAATAGTAATGGTCACCAGATTAGATTGTATAAAAGTATGATACAAAGTATATATATAAATTGTAATCCAAATTTTATTTAATAAAAAAAACTTTGTAGTAACCTCTGGAAAGTAGGATTTAGGAACTTTTGTTTCTTTTTATAATACACTAAAGAGTTACCTAATTTTATATTAGTAAAGTAGATATTTAGAAGACGAATAAAATACATAAAATAATTTTAGCAATAGTTATTTCTGGCTGACAAAATTAAGATGATTTTTTTTTTATAATTTTGCTATGTCTTCCAAATGTTCTATAGTCACCATATCTTTTCTTATTATTAAAAAGTTATGCTTCTTAAGCAGCAACAATTCCAGAGCATCTTTATAAAGCACAGGACTGCTCAGCTGCCCAACAGAGGCTGGTGTCACCGCTGAGACAAACAACCAGCCTTGACATGCCATTCCTGCCCCCACCCCCAGGTGAGCTGGCTGAGGAAGCCAGAACCCAAGGCTCTGGGGCATGCAGAAGCACCTCCCAACTGGGAACAGGCCTGACCTCTTTCTCCATAGCCTCAATCAATGTGCTGACTTAGTTACAGGCCATGATCCCTGCCTTGCCTTGTTATATGATGCAACTAAAAGCACGTAAAGGAGAAGCAAAGCTCTTGTCTAAAGGAAGCTCTGCCATCCCTAAGACCAAATCCCTTGTTTCCAAATGGTGAAAGGCAGACCCACAGCGCCTTATGTCTGCTTTTTGGTTGTTGGAGTCTTACTCTGTCACCCAGGCTAGAGTGCAGTGGCATGCTCACAGCCATCTCAGCGTCGACCTGCTGGGCTTCCCCGATCCTTTTGCCTCAGCCTTCCAAGTAGCAGGAACTATAGGTGTGCGCCACCACACCCGGCTAGTTTTTGTGATTTATTGTAGAGAGGAGGTCTCACCAAGTTGCCCAGGCTGGTCTCGAATCCGAGGGCTCAGGCAATCCACTCGCTTCAGCCTTCCAAAGTGCTGGGATGACAGGCTGAGCCACCGAGCCCGGCCATGTGTGTATTTTAAAAAATGATATAAGACCTTTATACATGTTTGTGATAACCAATTTAGGACTACTTTTATTCCACTTTATAAATGAAAATGAAAAGAATATAGATGCACAAAGCTATTAAGTGACTTCCCCGGGTTATAGTTTTAGTGAGTGCTAAATCACTACAAAATAAAATACAGCTTTTACCAAACACACTTGTGTCAAACACCATACTCTTGTGTTGAATCTGAGATTAAATGTGCCCATTCAGCTGGGCGCAGTGACTCATGCCTATAACCCCAGCACTTTGGCAGGCCGAAGTGAGAGGATTGCCTGAGCCCATGGGTTCGAGACCAGCCTGGGCAACATGGTGAGACCTCATCTCTATAATAAACCAACAAATTAGCTGAGCATGGTGGCATGTGCCTGTAGTTCCAGCTACTTAGAAAGCTGAGGTGGAAGGATCGCCTGAGCCCAGCAGGTGGAGGCTGCAGTGGCCGTGATTGTGCCACTGCATTCCAGCCTGAATGACAGAGTAAGACTCTGACTCAAAAAAAAAAAGTACCCATTCATGTGGAATATAAGTACCACTTCCTCTGATAAGTACTCAGTTCTATGTGATGACAGGACCAATTCAATGAGAGAGAGAATGCAGGAATCTACAGGGCTCTGAAACATAAAGTCAACAGGCTTCACTTGGAAAGGGAGGAAATTTTCATGAAGAATTCAAAGGACGTTTTTGAGGAGAGGGGAAAATGTATGAACTAACCTATAGAGTGTATGTAAGGCACTAAGCTAGACTATTCAGATAGGAACTCAAAGTCCCAGTCTCTACCTTCTAAGTGGGATTTAAGAGTGATTCCTTCCTCAATATCACCCAGGTCTGGAAGACTCTGGGATTCACTTGTAGCTCCAAGTGCTTCCATTGTGGAAACCTGAGAACAGACATTTCTTCACTGAGTCCTGTTCTATACTTCAGCTCCTTTATTCACATCCACATCTTATTTGCATTTTTGTCTGGTTCCCCTCTAGACCCTGAGCATCATGGAAGGTAGGGACCGCAGTTTATTATTCATCCCTACTCTCTCTCCTAGAACTTGCGCAGTGCTTGGCACACCAAGCATTACATAGCTTGTCTTAACATTTGAAAGAGACACAGGAACAGGTATCTAGTAATAGGACTACCAAATTATCTGTAGCAATGGCATAGCACAAACAATAATTGTCATGAAAGGAAATGGTGTCCAAGAAAGAGAATATTGCTATTTTAACATTTTGAAATATAAGGAATTAAAGATTATAGTAACTAAATCTATTATAGATTATAGTCGATATAAAGATCAGAGTAAGTTTTTTTCATCCAGTTGGATAAAAATGGTATGCTGGCCAGACTCAGTGCCTCAGCCTGTAATTCCAGCACTTTGGGAGACTGAGGTGAGTGGATTGCCTGAGCCCACAGGTTCGAGACCAGCCCTGGCAACTTGGTGAGATCTCGTCTCTACAATAAATCAAAAATTTGCCAGGTGTGGTAGTGCGGTTGTAGTTCCGGCTACTTGGAAGGCTGAGACGGAAGGATCAGTGGAACCCAGCCGGTGGGTGCTGGGGTGCTGGTGAGTGTGCCACTGCACTCCAGCCAGGACAACAGTGAGACTCCAACTCAAAAAAAAAAAAATGTTATGCTGTTGGTTCTTCAACATCGCTGAATATCAGAATCTTGGGGATGGGGCAGTGATGAGGAGGGGCAGGGCAGGAGAGGAAGTCCAATAAAATTGCACATTTCCAGACCCAAATCCTCATAGATTGTGATTCAGTAGCTTTAGGATGAGGCCCAGGAATCTGAATTCCTTCCAGTGGTTCTAAACTTGTTTACAGACCACACTTCCAGATCCACAGGCTTCCGGCAGATCCTGCACCAACACACGTGGTCCGATGGTCAGCACTGATTCTGGCCTGAGACTGGCTGGTTCTTACTCCACGACCTTGAGCAAATTAGTACCTTTGACTTGGCTTCAATTCCCTCATCTGTAAAATGGAGGTGACAATAGCAATTCCTCATAGGGTTATAAGGAGGGCAAAATGAAATATTATATCTGAAATGCTGAGCATATTGCCTGCCACCAGTAAATGTTCAATGAATCGTTAACTATCATGCCTTTCACACTCTAAAAGCGGTAGTGAAGTTACCAACCTCAGAGAGATTAGTTTGACCTCTGTAATTGGTATAGAGAGAAAAGGGTAGATTTACTTTAATTGGAAGAAACGTTGATAGTCTCCACAGATTGAGAGGAATTAAGAATCATTGGCAGCCGGCTCAGTGGCTCAGCTTGTAATCCCAGCACTTTGGGAGGCCGAGGAGAGTGGATTGCCTAAGCCCGCGGGTTCAAGACCCGCCTGGGCAACTTGGCGAGACCTCATCTCCACAATAAATCAAAAAAATTAGCCGGGCGTGGTAGCGCGTGCCTGTAGTTCCAGCTACTTAGAAGGCTGAGGCGGAAGGACTGCCGGAGCCCAGCAGGTCGAGGCTGCGGTGGCCAGGAGCGGCCACTGCACTCCAGTCTGGGCGACAGAGTGAGACTCCAACACAAAAAAAAAGAAAAAAAAATCATTGGCTATATCACCTGTGCGTGCATGTGTGTGCGTGTGCACGCACATACCCACACATAATTTTTTGTTTTCAATTTTTAATTTTAAAGGTGTGGGGTATGCAAGTATTCATGAGACAGTTACCCTTGATGAGGTATGTCCCCTTCCCTGGCAGTTTCCCACTACTGCCAATCCCACACCACTCAGGCAGTTTCCCATTACTGACAATCCCTTTCTTATAGTATTATGATAATTGTTCAAGGTCCGCTTCTGAGAGAGAATATGTGGTACTCAGTTCTTTGTTTCTGTGATAGATCACTCGGTATTATAGACTCTAAGTCCATCCAAGTTGCTGCAAAGTTCATAATTTTATCCTTCTTTATGATTGCATAATAGTCCATCATGGACACGTACCACATTTTTTTTATCCAGTCTTCTTACACACATACACAATTTATGCCAAGTTTTTACTTTCCACCTTTGGGTTATGGTGTCTTTAAACATGACAAGAATAAAACTGAAGTTTGCTTATAATGAGAAAGGAGGATTAAGGTTTCAAAGAGGTGAGTGCACATTTAATATCTCACATTAAATAATGAATATTTAGCGTTAATTTCACTATGACAACATATATTATCGAAATGATGGTGCTTTGCAGTATACTAGTTGTTATTGTATATCCAGCCTTTTCCCCAGCTCAATTATGCATTATGATCCCCAGTTCACAAATAAGAAAAGTGATATTAGAAACGTAAGTAATTACTAGTAAGAAATAGAGTCAAACTCACACTCGGAGAGATTGTACAAATACCACATCAGCTTCCATGATCTAAAAAAAAAAAAAAAGTAAAAAATAAATTACAGCAAGAAAGAGAAGGGAGAGAGAAGATTCACCTCCCCAAGGTGAGGGAGGGGGCCAAAGCCAGGAAGCCTGGCGACATTCATGGCTCAAAGAGCACATGGCCACGCCAGAGTCCAGCAAGGCAATGGCTAATTTCTTCTACATTTATTAGCAGTTTTCTCTTCAAAGTAGATTTTGAAGAGGAGGCCCAAAGACTCACCACAAAGGCACAGCTTCATGCAGACTCACTCAGTCTGCATCAAGCTCATCTCACCTCGGGTCCTCAGTGCCATTTATCAACAGGGGAGTCGTGGTGAGTATCCAGGATGAGTGTCTCCCAAGTGTCTTCCTCGTGGAGCTAGGAGTTTTACTCACACTCACTGAATAACACTGACAGCTTGTTAGTGTAACAGGAGGGTATATTTGCTCTCCTTATATTAAATAACGTGTTCTTGATATTCATCCTAAGCTTACTTTTCACACACTCTTCCTATTCCAGGATTTGGTGAGCAAACCAGTGTTTACCTACTGTTACCGGTCATGACTCACAAGGCAATATCATTCTCCAGAGAAGAAAGAGCCTGAGGAAACTGGAGTAAGTCTGAGTGGTTTCAGTCCAGAAGGAGGCTATGTAAGAAAGACAGGACCCCTCATCTTCCTCTTTACCCATCCAAAAGATTACAAGGATGCCTTGAAAAAGTTGAACAGCATAACATCCGTGCTGGTTTTACATTAGGGAGGGAGAAAAACTAAGAAGGAATGCAGATTCTTTTTTTTTTTTTTTTTTTTTTGAGTCGGATTCTCACTCTGTCGCCCAGGCTAAAGTGCAATGGCACTCTCATGGCCACCGCATCCTCAACCTGCTAGGTTCAGGCAATCCTTCCACTTCAGTCTTCCAAGTAGCTGGAACTACAGGCATGCATCACCATGCCTGGCTAATTTTTTTATTTTACTGTAGAAACGAGGTCTCGCCATGTTGCCCAGTCTGGTTTTGAACTCCTGGACTCAGACAATCCTCTCGCCTCTGCCTCCCAAAGTGCTGGGATTACAACTGTGAGTACCCGGCCAGAATGCAGATTCTTTATTTAAAAAATCAATAAATAGGTATATTGGCACATGTGTTAAGAATTAAGGCCAGGCTCGGTGGCTCAGCCTGTAATCCCAGCACTTTGGGAGGCCGAGGCGAGTGAATTGCCTGAGCCCGCGGGTTCGAGACCCACCCTGGCAACTTGGCAAGACCTCATCTCTACAATAAATCAAAAATTAGCCAGGCATGGTAGTGCGTGCCTGTAGTTTCGGCTACTTGGAAGGCTGAGGTGGAAGGCTCGCCTGAGCCCAGCAGGTCGAGGCTGTAGTGGCCAGGAGCATGCCACTGCACTCCAGTCTGGGTGGCAAAGTGAGACTCCAACTCAAAAAAAAAAAAAAAAAAAGAATTAAATAGAGAGAAGAAACATGAGATGCAAATTAGAAAGGGGGTTTCTCACCCAGTAAATCAAGCATACAGAGTTTGGGTCATGAACTAAAAATCGACAGTACAGAACTGTTAACAGTTCTTTGAAGGAGCAGATAAATTGCCAAGACATCATAAAGTTCACCAAAAGGGTTTTAGGTTAAGAGGCATTGTTAGGTGACAAATAAGAATAATTTAACATCAGAAAGAAGTTTTTGGGGTTTCTTCTTTTGAAAAGGTCATGTGTTGATTTACTTTTCCCTCACTTTCACTCGCCACTGACTGCAGGGTTTGTGCTGATGAGGCAAACCTACCCGAGGTCCAGGCAATTAGGCTGTCAGGGCAGTTTGTCTGGGTGGAGAACACAGGTTTTGTGCGTTGCAGCTCCAAGATGTTGGGATTCTTTTAACTTCAACATCTCTACAATGGAAAATCGAAGTACCAACTTAGATGTTGAGAAGATTGATTCTCAAGAATTATCTTATCTCTTATTTGATCCGGGCTCACGGTTACATGTGATCTTTCAGCGCTGAGTATATTCCAAGTTTAGGATAAATATCATCTTTGCTTTATGCAAGAAATCATCAACATACATTAAATAATTCTAACTCAGAAAGAAAAACAACTGTCATCTTCCAACTGCCTGGTGTACAATACAAAGATACCCACAATGGCCCATAATTTGCTTGTCATCTAGCAAACATTCACTCGTCACCTATCCTATCATGTGTCAGGCATTCCATGTCAAATACTTCATTGATCATGACCATGCTACAAGGTGTCCTGAAGTTTCTCCACAGTGAACCATTCTGGGTATCATAATTGAGTCAGGGATCTCTGGCTCCCTTTTTTTCTACTCTTCCTGTACCGCCCTCCTCAAGATGAAATTAGAAATTAAGCCATACACAAACCTTAATCTCATCTCTTATGGCAATGCTGTCTTAGCTTGGGGCAGGTTGCTCTCATACCTTCTTCAAGTCTCCATTTTCTTATCCTTAAATGAAGTTAATAATGCCTACTTCTTTGGGGCGATGGGAGAAATAATTACTCCTGAAATGCTTTGAAGATTAAAAGCGCCACATTACTCTTTGTGCTCATTTTCTGACATATGGTGCCAAATTATCCATTTGCACTGGCATATTATTCAGGAAAAGCAAAGACAAGACTGTACTCACAGATTTCGTATGGTTAATTCTTGGCAAATAGGAAAGTATCGTCATACCATATTTACGTTCTTCTACTGTCTTAAACCACACAATCTCCTAACCAATTTATTGTTTTGAAAACTGATGCAGGAAATGGATAAATAAGTACAAGTAACTAGTTAATGGGAAAAGTTTTGCCTAATTAAATGTATGCCCCAAATACAGGCTAATAATATTTTTAAAAAGAAAACTGATACAAAAGAAAAAGAACCCAGCATTTATTTTACCTTTTGTATGCAAATATTCAATAACTTAACAGTAGATAAGAAGAAGTTTTCTCCTAATCAGTATATTTCAACTAATAAATAAAAAAGAAATGCTAGGAATAGAACCCCTAATGAATTAATACATCTCAGGCTATGATTACCAATGACTGATACTATCACAAAAAAGGACACAGATGCTTTCTGTTTCTTGGTGGAAGTACACAGCATCATCACCCTTGAAGCAGTCTAACCAAAACCAATTGAACCTGAATATGATCAAGCCTCTAGATCTAACTACAAGTTTCAGGAAATACAAGGGACAGAGGAGAATTTTAAACTTCACCACAGAGATTCAGTCAACAAAATCCTGACTACAGGAATCAACTTAAGCAAACAATTTGTTTCTTATACAACTAAACTTCATGAACAAAAAGAGTTCAAGGGGGAACCTATACATTCAGGTAAATCTATGCGACATCAAATAACCACAGTTATTTGTATCTTGCTTCACACAAACAGAAAAAAAAATAAGGAAAGCAAGGAAATTTATTAATGATTTTAAGAAACGGATATAATTTTTTTAGTGTAATAATGATATCAGGGTTATAATTTCTTTAAATCTTCCTCAATTAAAGATGTACGGCTGAGGTGAGTGGATTGCCTGAGCCCGCGGGTTCGAGACCCGCCTGGGCAGTGAGACCTCATCTCTACAATAAATCAAAAAAATTAGCTGGGCGTGGTAGCGCATGCTTGTAATTCCAGCTACTTGGAAGGCTGAGGCGGAAGGATCGCCGGAGCCCAGCAGGTCGAGGCTGCGGTGGCCGGGAGCGGCCACTGCACTCCAGTCTGGGCGACTAGGTGAGACTCCAACTCAAAAACAAACAAACAAACAAACAAAAAAAAGATATGTACTAATATTATTACAGATAAAATGAGGGTTCATTATAATATCTCTAAATTTGAGATGTTTAAGAATAAAGGTTTTAAAAAGAGAAAATAAATTAGAGATTAACCAAAAAAAAATGTATACAGCCTCTGGTTACAAGAAGGGGAGAGACTGCTAGATAAAACAGGTCATATTTTCTATACGGACCCTTTTACCAATAAGGAAGGGCTTTCAGGACAAGGACACCAACAAGATCATAATCAGGCAGAGGACAAGGAAGAAGAAACCAGTCTGTAGGGGAAACAATATGAAATAGTTAATAAAGAATGCCAAACTCTGTATTAGACACCACTTGTAGATTAAGTCTTGGACAGCAGTTGAGAGCCCAAGTTCTGGACTTAAGTTTCATACTGGCTTCATACTTACTGGCTGTGGAAACCTGGGCCAGTTGCTTCCCTCACTGTGCCTCACAACCCTCACAGTCCTGCACCCCACCCAGTGCTCTAACGGTTTCTTCCTTATCTTAGTATACTGTGTGCCCTCTTATCCGAATACACTGTGTCCCCTTATCTAAGTGTACTATGTGTCAAACCCCAGAACATGTGTTTCATGTGTTTATCTCTGTAATGACTCACTTTTCCAACTGCTTTTGCCTATAAAGACTCCCCACAAATTTCCTTCGTCACTGAGAGTTTGAGAGGCATGAGCCCCCTCTCGACCACTGGCTTTAATAAAGGGCTTACTTATTAATTTGACCTTTAATTGGACTGGTTATCTGATTTCTAGCAATTCACGTATAACATTATAAAATGAATTAATACAAGTAAAGTGCTCAAGCATAACCTAGCATATTTGTAGGTACACAATAAAAGTTATTATTATTGTCTATAGATTTAAAATCTCACCCAGCTGATGCTCAACATCATTGATTATCAGAAAAATATAAATTAAAACCATAATGAGATATCACTAGATACTCTTAGAATTGCTGAACTTAGGCCGGGCATGGTGGCTCAAGCCTATAATTCCAGCACTTTGGGAGGCCAAGGCGAGATGATTGTCTGAGCCCGCTGAAACCAGCCTGGGCAACATGGTGAGACCTCATCTCTATAATAAATCAAAAATTAGCTGGGCATGGTAGCATGTGCCTGTAGTTCCAACTACTTGGAAGGCTGAAGTGGAAGGATCACCTGAGCCCAGGAGGTCGAGGCTGCAATGGCCATTAGAGTGCCACTGCACTCCAGCCTGGGCGACAGAGTGAGACTTCAACTCAAAAAAAAAAAAAAATTGCTAAACTTAAAACATCTGGACACATAAACTGTTGGCAAAGAGGAACTGGAACTCTTATATTTTGCTGACGGTAATGTAAAATGGTATAATTACTTTAGAAAGCAATTTGGCAGTTTCTTGTGAAGAAAAATATACCCATAGCATATGATCCAGCAATTTTGCCCAAGAAAAAAGAAAACATATGTTCACACAAAGACTTGTACAAAAACATTCATAACAACTTTATTTGTAATAGCAAAAAAGAAAAAAGAAAATAATTCAACTGTCTGCCAACAGGTAAATAAACAAATCTGAGTATGTTCATACAATAGAATACTGCTCTTTAATTTTTTTCAGTGAACAATGAAAACATACAGCAATATGGATGAATTGCAAAACAGTATGCTGAGCTAAAGAAGCTGGAAACAAAGAATCCTGGATTATTGCTTTTGCATGAAACTATAGACAAGATAAGTCTCACCTATAATAACAGAAAAGAGGTCAGGGGTTGCCTGAGACCAGGAGATGAGTTGACTGGGAACAGGCAAAGTAAACCTTTGGGGATGATAGAAATGTCCCATTTCTTCCTTGTAGCCGTGGTTATATGGAAGCACATGTTTGTCAAAACTCACAGGACTGCACACTTAGAGTGGGTGCATTTTACCTCAATATACTGAGGTACATTATACCTCAATAAAGTTGAGTTTTTAAAATCCAACCAGGTAACTAAATGAATGTGTAATTCTGTATTGGAGCCTGAACCAGAGGAAGAATGGAAGAAGAGAAGGAAGGAAGGAAGGAAGGAAGGAAGGAAGGAAGGAAGGAAGGAAGGAAGGAAAGGAAGGAAGGATTGTTAAACTTAAAACATCTGGGCACATAAACTGTTGGCAAAGAGGAACTGGAAGGAAGGGTTTTTCTTCAGTTATATTGGACATTATTGGGACAACTAGAAAATGGTAAATGGGGTCTGTAGAGTAGATAACAGTGTAATACCAACAGTAATAGAAATTCCCTGACTTTGATATTTGCAACTGTGGATATATTTTTAAATGTCTTTGGTTTGAGGAAATATACACTGAAAAAAAAATTTTTTTTTTTTAGTTGGAATCTCTGTCACCCAGGTTGAATGGAGTCCAGTGTCATGCTCACAGCCACTGCAGCCTTGACCTGCTGGGCTTAGGAAATCCTTCCGCCTTGGCCTTTCATGTAGCTGGAACTATAGGCATGCATCACCATGCCCAGCTAGTTTTTTTTATTTATTGTAGAGATGGGGTTTTGCCAAGTTGCCTGGACTGGTCTCGAACCCCTGAGCTCAGCCATCTTCTCATCTCGGCCTCCCAGAGTGCTGGGATTATAGGCTTGAGCCACCATGCCCGACCCTGAAATTTTTTAAAATTTATTTTTGGTTTTAAAGATGTGGGGTAAAATTCTGGGTATGCACTGAAATATTTAAAGATACGTGTTGGGTATTCCTAATTTGAAAATTCAGATCCAAAATCTAAAATCTTTTGAGGACTGACATGTCACTCAAAGAAATACTCATTGGAGAATTTTGAATTTTGCATTTTCAGATTAGGAATGCTGAACCAGTAAATATAATGCAAATATTCCAGAATCCAAAAATACTCAAAATACTTCTGGTTTCAAGCATTTCAGATAAAGGATATTCAACCTGTAATGGAGTGATGTGTCTGCAATTGTTCTCAAGTGATTCAGAGAGAGAGAGAGTGATAGAGTGATAGAATAATAAAGCACTTGTGCTAAAATTGCATTTGAAGAAGTTAGGTGAAAGGTATATGAAAATTCTTTGTATTGTTATTGCAATTTTTCTGTAAGTTATAAAAGTTTTTTAAAAACCAGTTTGAGCAAACCTAGAGTAGGTGGGATTTTTTTTTTTTTTTTTTGAGTTGGAGTCTCACGCTTACGGCCACCTGTCCCAATGTCAACCTGCTGGGCTCCAGTGATCCTTCTACCTCAGTCTTCCAAGTAGCCAAAACTACAGGTGCATGCTACCACGCCCAGTTAATATTTTTATTTTTTATTGTAGAGATGAGGTCACAGCATATTGCCCAGCTGGTCTTGAATTCGTGGGCTCAGGCAATCCTCTCACCTTGGCCTCCCAAAGTGCTGGGATTACAGACTTGAGCCACCACGCCCGGCCTGGGATTTTAAAATTTAGTTATGACTTTCCTTCACTAATACAGTGATGCAGTTGAATTAGGAACATCAAATGTTCATAATGTTTTGAACTTGAGGTAGAATATTCAAATAAGCAGTACCCCAGAACGGGACTAGAAAAAAATCACAGGGTCCCAATAAGACAAGAAACCAGTTGGTCTGCTGGTTAGGGTCTGAAGAGCCACCTTATTCAATGAACAAGACTTGGGGACAGCAAACTCAGGAGTCAGTCATTTTAATTCAAAGTCTAGCTCTGAAGAGATCAAACTTCCTTCTCCAAATTCCCATTCTGTCCCTGCTTTCTTAACTCCGCCAAAGTAGTAAGAGGACACTCTGGGGGCTAAGATGATATGGATGAGTAACTAAAGCAATGTAATTTTAGAAGTAATGAGTATCCATTGTTTATAAAATATTTCTGTTTTCCTCTTTTTAAAATATATTTCCCAATTTACTTCAACTAGCATATATAGTTTTGTAATTTTTTAAAAATCCCCACAGCATGCAAGTGACAAGAAGAGAAACCAATACCTTTGCCTTTCAAGAAAACAGTCTAGATAAAACAAGTGTGGTTATTCCTAACTGTGATTTAATATTAATTTTATTTTAACTAAAATAACACTTACAAGTGTTATAAAAGTGAAAAAATGCACAAAGCTAGGAGATAAACCTACAAGAATCCTTGATGCATGTGAAAATAAGTTTTTTCAGAATCCTATGGATCAAATACAAATGGCTGAATATTGGGTTGAACAAATGGAAACAAAACCTAAGTTTCATCTTGTACAATGTTATAGTTAGAATGACTAACAGTTACAAAAGGCCTGCGGATGTCACAAATCGATGGTAGTGTAAGTCTGTGTAAGGAAAGGAGTGGCAGCCATTGTGATTGGTCATGGATTCTGTGTCTCTTCTTTTCTAGAACATATTGGTCAACACCTAAAATCCCATTTTATTTTTGTGTAAGCTGTGATTGTCACCCAAGATGCATGATGCCTTTTAGTAACCTTACAGAAATTCCCCTAGAATAATTTCATATTTTAATTATTGATACAAATAATAATTGCTATAGACAAAATGTATAGCAACTCATGGTACTAAAAAATGTTCAAGTTTGAAAGAAAATTCAGGAATCATGAAGAAAAATTTTTTCAAAATACGTATCAGAACTGTGTCATACAGAGTAGTAGTTGAGTTAATCAGCATAAAACAAAAAGATAAAATTATGTTTGAATGAATGATTTAGTAATATGTGGTTAATATACAACATGTAGTAAGCAAGAATATGGATGCTAACCCATGAAATCTTTAAAATAAGTATTCATTATCTCATCTTTCCTATTTAAAATATAGAGAATTAATTTATTCTACAATTGAAAGTCAGGAATTGATAGAATTTTTATGAGCAACTGCTTTCACATCTGTATTCTAATCATCATTAAACATTTCTTTTCTGAAGAAAAAAATCGTTTCACAATTGTATGAGATTTTCACCTCATGAGAATTTTCCACAATGTCTAACATGCCAAACATTTTTATCTTTTGTATCAATAATTAAAATATGAAAGTTATTCTACGGCAAGTTCTGAAGACTTTATCCAGTAGTTCTATATTTTCAAATGTTTTTCATCAGATTTTCTTACAAATTTAATACTCACTATTACAAGCTTGCAAACACACTGCTTGTAGGTTCAAGTTTATTGAATGCTAATTAATGGAAGACCTGCTCTGCCAACTATGAACAAATCAGTCATTCAAAACTTCTAGGACTTAAGATAAGCAGCAACAGAAAGTCAAAATAAGTCTGTTATATTTTAAATCAATAAGTGTGTATTTTTAAACTTCCCAGTTTTAATTTCAAATATACTAAATACCAATCGATCTAACCCACACAAATCAAGATTTTTTTAAGGTTCTCAATAATATTTCAGTGCTAAAAGTACCCAGAGACCAAAAAAGTTTAACAACTGCTCAAGTAGAAATTAATTTTTCAGAGGTCTCTGTGTCCTTTAAAGATATTTAAAATCTCACTACCTAAACATTCAATACATATTTTTACTGTGTTATTTTGCTCAGCAATAATCCGAGGTTAATCGACACTAGCATTGGATGGCCCCTCTTTTAAAATGACTTGGCGCTGCAGTTGGTCTTTAAATATATATGACACACTGTATCAGGCAGACCAATCACTGTCACAATAATGATATGATATATTTATACCTTATCAGTGTCAGATGAAGTGACCTACCAGGAGGTCCTCTCATGCGAAGCAATTATCTAGATCCTTGTTATTCAAAGTGAGGTCCTAAGAGAAGCAGGATTCATCATCCAAAAGCTGGTTAGAAATCCAGAACCTCGGGCCCCACCCAAAGCCTACTGAATGGGAATCTACATTTTAACAAAATCCCCAGGTAATTCATTACACAGTAAAGTTTCAGAAGCCCTGATCTAAACTTCTAATGTAGCTAGTGTATGTCCAAAAAGCAAAAGAAATAAATTCTACAACATACTGGTTAAAAACTCTCCCAAATGACCACGTTGAGAGGGAAGATGGAAAAAAGTTTTAGGTTGGCGGTCTGAGGTGTTCTTGGTCCCTCATCCACAACCAGAAGGAAGTGTAAGAGCCAAGGGAAAATTTCCCCTTCACCCTCTGAAGGTTTGCTGAAAACCAGCTGACCAAAGGCAGATGAGTAAGAGAAAAGGCACACAAATAGCATAGCACAGGGGAATCGTAAGAGAATGATTACACAACAACTCAGTGGAGGACAGATGTCTATATACCCTTCTTCATAGGGAAAGAAAAGACGAAGGAAATACAGCCGGGCTCGGTGGCTCAGCCTGTCATCCCGCACTTTGGGAGGCTGAGGTGAGTGGATTGCCGGAGCCCGCGGGTTCGAGACCCG
>NW_007245774.1:65158-75213 GCF_000164805.1 Carlito syrichta | reverse complement strand
CTCTTTGAAAGGTTAAATGAGACCACAATAGAAGACAATGATTTGTGACAAAAGTCTATCCAGGTGTGTTGACAGACTTCAGCCTTTCTACAACATGAATTAGGTTCATGAAAACTCTGGAAAGGCAAAAGAGGTAATCGTTTTCTTTTGTTGGCAAGCCTGGACTTCAGTAGGCAGATGAGAGAACTTCGGAGAACAGCTTTATCTTGTGCTTTGGGAGAGACAGAGAATTGAGAGACAGGAGGAGGGGTGGAAGGTCAGAGAAGCATTGAGACTTCTTCTTCAGGTTAGCATGTCAAAGCACCATACATGGGAGTATTAGTTTCTGAGCCCCAACAAAAGAAGTGGACAAGAGTGACACCCCAGTCTGTAGTTCCAGCTACTTGGAAGGCTGAGGCAGAAGGATTGCCTAAGCCCAGCAGGTTGAGGCTGTGGTGACTGGGAGCATGCCACTGCATTCCAGTCTGAGCAACAGAGTGAGACTCCAACTCAAAAAAAAAGAGTGACGCCACTTGGTTTATGCTTCTAAAACTAAAGATTGTTTCATTCATGTCACACCCCAGTAGTTGAGGGTTATCATGGAATTAACCAGACAAGAAGAGACGGTCAAGTCATGCTTCCACCCACTTCCCACCCTCCTCCCATACACATACATATGTAATATCAACACAGAAAAGGGGTGAAGCTAACCTGAAAGGTGGAAAATGGTAGCATAAAGAATGGACAAAGGATTTCTATTTCCACTAATGAGTGTCGAGATAAATCTGACCCACTGAAGACCACTCAGAAAACTGGAGGTAGACGAAATTTAAAATGTCTGCTTGAAGGCCTGTGAGAACTAACAAGATAGTGAAGAATTATGATAAAATCCAAAAAAGATGGCAGTCCAGAGAGGCAAGTCTCATGTTTGATACTGTTTTTCCTGCATTGGCAAATTCTGGAAGAGATGGTTGCAAGACTGAGTAGCATTTGCAACAGTCTTACAAATAAGGAAGACAAAAGTAGGAGTCAACAGTCTCCCAAGGGCAAGACATAGCCTGGTAAATTGTCTGAGCTCTGGTGTGAGATCCCAATGGGTTGCACTCTGTAGGAAGCATGAATTGGTATTACACAGTCCTTTACTAGAACTGCAGATGGGTTTTGAATCATCTCAGTCTGTGAAATTGGAGTACAGTGGTCCAGGTTGCTAGTGATCCCAGATGCTTAAGAGAAGCAAATATATATCTTCTCTGGAATAAGATATCATCCTGGACCTCAACTTAAATCTATGAGCAATACTGGAAATGCAAAAACTGACATGTAGTAAAAAATAAATAATAATAATTTGGCATACAAGGAATCAAGACAACATAAGTAAGAACAAGATTTTTAAAAAGTAGAAACAGACTCAAAGGGTCTACAGATATTGTACATTTGGTTAATACAGGTGTGTCTATGAGGGTGTTATGTTAGGTGTGCCTGTAAGGATGTTTCTGGAAGAGATTAACATTTTAATCCAGGGCCTGAGAAAACCCTCCCCAGTGAGAGTGGGCCTCATCCAATCCACTGAAGACCTGAATAAAACAAAAAGGCTAAATGAAAAACAGTTCTCTCTCTCTGCCTGACTGTCTTAAAGCTAGGACATCAGTCTTCCACCTTCAGAGTCAAACTCAGACTGAAACTTACACCATTGGTTTTCCAGGTTTTAAAGCTTCTGGACTCAAACTAGAACAATACTATTGACTTTCCTGGGTCTCCAGGAAAGAGATTTGCTGAATGCAGATCTTGGGACTTCTCAATCTCCATATATTCATGAGCCAATGCCTTATTTTATACATAATAATAAAATACAAATGTGTATGTACATGGTGTATACGTGTGTATATATATGTGTGTGTATATAATATATATTATATATTTTATGTATATATAATTTATAGTCTATTGGTTCTGTTTCTCTGGCGAACTCAAGCCAATATAGATTACAGATTTTAGTACTAACTGTAGGGTACTACTGTAACAAACACTTGAACATGCAGAAGTAGCTTTGGAACTGGGTAACACTCTGAGGCTGGACAAGTTTTGAGGTACATGCTAAAAGTGTGAATGTTAAGGACAACTATGATGAAGTCTCAGACAGAAAGGAGGAACATTTATAAACATTATAAACATTTATAAACGTTATAAACTGAAGGAAAGGAGGTCTTTGTTATAAAGTGGCAAGGAACTTGGTTGAAGTGGGTTTGTGTTCCCACTTTGTGGAGACTAGAACTTGCGAGAGATGGAATCAGATATTTAGCTGAGGATATTTCCACTTAGAGTGTTGAAAGAGAAGTTTTGCT
Organism: Carlito syrichta; assembly: GCF_000164805.1. Classification (NCBI taxonomy): domain Eukaryota; kingdom Metazoa; phylum Chordata; class Mammalia; order Primates; family Tarsiidae; genus Carlito; species Carlito syrichta. Next base: position 72,892 of record NW_007245774.1, on the reverse strand, counting down.
TCACCTGACTTCTTAGAGAAAATTTAAGAAGACAGAGATGAATTTAAGAAGGAATTGTTAAGCAAAAGGAACTAGGACTTCAAAATTTGGAAAATTCTCAGCCTAAACATATTGCAAAAGATGAGAAGGTATGTTTTAAAGAAAATACCAAGAATGTTGTTGGACTATCATTCGATGAAAAACTTATATTATTATACAAGGAGAAACACTATCAGTTTGAATTGAGATGGGAAAAAATGAAGAAAGGCTGGTGAACTCCTTGGAGTTGATAAGGCAGGACAATAGAGCTATTTGGCTATGAAATGTGCACATTTCTTTAAGAAGGGAGAAAAATGACCCACAAAGGGGATTCAGAGATTATCAGGACCATCACCTCATTTTAAACAAAGTAGACAGCCTCTACCTGAAATCCTAGGTGTAAGATCATCTCTTCACACCATATACAAAAATTAACTGAAGATGGATCATCAACCTAAGTATTAGAGCAAATGTCATGAAACTCTGAAAGCACAGATTAAATCTTTGTGAGCTTGAATCAAGCAATAATTTCCTAGAAATTAAAAGCATTAAAAGAAAAAATAGGTAAATTGGATTTCATCAGAATTAAAACATTTGTGTTACAAAGGACACCTTCAAAAAAGTAAAAAGACAGTCATACAATGGGAGTAAAAATGTGCAAATCAGATAAAAGGCTTATATCCAGAACCTATAAAGAATTCTTACCTTTCAATAATAAAAAGACAACCCAAATTTTTTAAATGAGTTAAGCATTTGAATAGCTATTGAATATGTATGTTGAATATATACTGAATAGGAATATATATATAAATATATATATATATATATAGAGAGAGAGAGAGAGAGAGAGAATAGGAATATATACTAATGGCCAATAAGTACATAAAAAGTTGCCCAATATCACTAGTCATTAGGAAAACGCAAATAAAAACTACAGTGAGATTGCACTTCACATTCACTAAGATGGATATATTCAAAAAAACAGAATATAACAAATGCTGGTGAAGAGATAGAACCCTCTTCATTTCTTGTTAGAATATACAATGAAGCCGGGCTCAGTGGCTCAGCCTGTAATCCCGCGCCTTTGGGAGGCTGAGGTGAGTGGACTGCCTGAGCCCGCGGGTTCGAAACCTGCCTGGGCAACTTGGTGAGAACTCATCTCTATCTCTACAATAAATAAAAAATGAGCCGGGCGTGGTAGCACACCCCTGTAGTTCCAGCTACTTGAAAGGCTGAGGCGGAAGGATCGCTGGAGCCCAACAGGTCGAGGCTGCGGTGGCCGGGAGCGGCCACTGTACTCCAGTCTGGGTGCCAGAGTGAGACTCCAACTCAAAAAAAAAAAAAAAAAGAATATACAATGATACCAATGCTTTGCAAAACAGTCAGGCAGTTTCTCAAAATATTAAACATAGAGTCACCATATGACCCAGCAATTCTATCACTCAGTATATGCCCCCCCAGAAAAGAAACATGTTCACAAAAACTTGTACGTGAATGTCCATAACAGCAGCTATTCAGCTAAAAATGGAATTCAGCTAAAAATGGAAACAAGTAAAATGTATATCAGTTGATATACATCCATTGCATTAATACGATGGAATTCCATCCATTGCATTAATACGATGGAATATGATTTGGCCATAAAAACAGATGAAGTACCGATACATACTGCAACATGAAACTTGAAAACATGATGCTATGTGAAAGAAGCCAAACACAAAAGGCCATATATGATTCCATTTATATGAGATGCCCTGAAGAGGCAAATCTCTAGAGACAGCAAACAAATTAGTGGTTGCCAAGGGTAAAGGGGAGGGTGAGGCGGGTTGGAATGAAATGGGAAGTGGCTATTAATGGGAATGGAGTTTCTTTAGGAGTGATAAACATGTCTGAAGTGAGGTTGGATGGTGATGGTGGCACACTCTGTGAATATGCTTTTAAACAACCTTAACTGTCATGCTTTAAAAGGATAAATTTTACGATATGTAAATTATATCCCAATAAAGTTGTTATTTTTAAAATATAGGCCATTGCCTTGCTAAGCTATGGTGTGGCCATGTGCTTTTTGAGCTATGGCCAGGCCATGTTTTCTTAAGGTTTGGCCTCCTCCCCTACCTTGGGGAGGTGAATCTCCTCTTTCTCTCCCTCTCTAATTTGTTTTCTAAATAAACTATATTTTCTAATCTAAATATATATATATATATATATATATATATATATATATATATATATACACATATGTATATATATACTATAGGAAAAGTGAGAGTGACATGGTTGAAAGAACCATGCTTTGCTGGATGGTGTTTGATAGAATTATGAACTGTTTTAGAGGCTCTAGAGAAAAGAAAAGAATTAGATGAGGCCATGCTGGAGATCATCACTGGAAGTTGTAGTGGGTGAAGCCAACAGCCATTCAAGTCTCTTGTGGAAGCTATCACTGCAGGCCATACCCAAGGAGGAGAGAGGAACTTACGCTGGTTGTAAACACATCAGGGGAGTATTGTAGTTATACAAGAGGCAACCAACCCCCCACAAAAAAAGGAATAATCTTTCATAAGATGGACCCCTTGCAGTACAGGCTTACTCTGCCACATGTGTTCCAGAAACCCATCGGCATCAGCGGACCAGCTAGCGTTGTGAGAGGCTGGGTTCAGCTTCAGTGAATTTTTCTCCTGGAGATTCTTTCCACACATTTGCCCATTTCATAATGGGTGATTTAGGAGTGCGCCTGTCCACACGGCACTTAGTGTTCATCAGTTTTTGACCAAAAACTGCATGACCCCCCTTGCCCCACCTCCCTTTTCTATTCACCTGATCTCACCATGAGACTTCCCCCCGCTTCCTCACCCCCATGAAAAAAGTCCTCAAAAAGAAGCATTTTGCTAATGTGGAAGAGGTGAAACAACAGACAGTACTAAAAGGCATCAAAATTGATGGGTTCAAAAACTGTTTTGAGCAGTGGAAAAGCATATTGATAGGTGTATCGCATCAAATGGAGAGTAATTTGAAGGTGACTGAAGTTGAAACATGTAAGAATAAATACACAATTTTTAATAAATAAATTCCAGGGATTTTGAGGGGTAATGTTCCTCAAAAGTAACGTTCCTCAAAAGTAATGTTCCTCAGTAGCATTCTAGTTATCATTCTGGAATACTATTGAAAAATGTAAAATCTAGAATATTAGTCCCTCTTCCAAACTCAAAGACTACCTTCAAAATCAAAGTTCGTGTATTGTGATTCACTGAGACAAATGCACCCTACCAAACCTGTGAATTCAGAAAATACTTAAAATTCCTTTATTTCTTGGAAAAGAGCCCTTTCTTAATCCAGGAGTGAATGAAGCCATGGGTGGGGCAGTTCGTGGTGGTTTCCAAACAGCCCTGGGCCGCTGGGCGCTCTCCATGAGTAAGCATGAGTTGGCCAAAACCATAGCCTCTCCCAAGTAGTCTGGCAGCCAGTGATGTGGAAGTGGAGAAAAAATTCATTTCTTTTTTTTCAACCCTCATAAATTCATTGCTGGGACAAATTCCTATTAATGAAATACAGATTAACAAGAGAAGAACAAGCATTTTTATTCACTTTTGCCATACTCATTACCTGGAGAAAGTGACTCTCCTGAAGCAGTGGCTTAGAGGCCTTGCTTAAATAGCATTTTATTAAAGAGCAATAAATCTTAGAGCAGCGACAAGACCTAAAATTACCAGTCTCTCAAGGTGGGAAAACTGTGGGGAGTCAACTTTGCACCTAAATTCCCCTAGCCCTGCCGGCGCCAGTTCCTGAGCTGATAAGAGCCAAAGCCATCTCCCAGTGAAGACAGAATTTAGATTTGTCTTTAGGCTGGAAAGGAAGGAGTGGGGGAGAGAGACATCCTTTGTGAATCATTGCCTTCCCATCAGGCAAGCACAGGGAACCTCAGAACGTCACCCTGCATTTTAACCTGCTTCAGCTCAACAATCCTCCACACTTGAGAGAGAAATATTTTGGTTTTCTTCTTCATTACAGGCAAAGTAAAGGAGAGATGACTGAATCGTTGTGTTACCCCCCTGTAAAGCTGGTGTCAGATCTGAAACACTGAACAAAGGGACCCAGGGAAGGAACTTGAGGTTAAATATTTTCCTTCAATTTTTACATTTTTTTTTTAAAGGAAATCATCCTTTTTAAAGTTTTAGATTCAAGAGGTATGTGTGTAGGTTTGATACGTAGCTATATTGCGTGATGGTGAGGTTTGGGCTTCTTTGACGCCTGTCACTTAGGTGGTGAGCATGGTACCCAACGAGCGGGTTTTCCAACCCTTTTCCTCCCTCCTCACTTTAGGAATCCCCAGCTTCTGTCATTCTTATTCGTAAGCCCATGAATTAATGTTCCACTGAGATTCAAAACAACTATTAAACTTGGAGAAACAAGAGGCAATTGTTCTAGCAGGCCCCTGCCTGGGAAGAACTGACTGGTTTCCTTGGAAGGAGTCTCCAGCCACAAGAAGTGAAAGTCACTGGTCTTTATGGGAGAGACTAGACATTACTCTCTTTCCATTCCTGATAAATCAGCAACACTGTTTTTGTCCATTGTCAAAGTTAAGTCCAATTCGTTGATCATTCATCATGTTGCAGGCACATGACCTACCTAAGCTTATAAAACGTCTAAAGACAGATTGTAATGGGAGTCATTTTTTTTTTTTGAAGTAGGGAAGTGCTCTGTTGCCCAGGCTGGAGTATAGTGGAGTGATCATATCTCACTGTAATTTCAAACTCTTGGACTCAAAAGATCCTCCCATCACAGCTTCCCAAGTTACTTGGACTATATTCCTTTACCACGTGCCTGGCTAATTGCTACTTGCCCAGGCTGGTCTCTAACTCCTGTCCTCAAGAGATTCTCCCGTCTCAGCCTCCTACAGTGCTGGGATTATAAGCATATGGCCACCTCACCTAGCTGGGGCCATTTCTTTTCTTTTTCTTTCTTTTTTTTTTCCTTCTTCTTCTTTGTCTCCTCCTCCTCCTCCTCCTCCTCCTCCTCCTCCTCCTCAAATGTTGGAGTCTCACTCTGTTACCCAAGCATTTCTTTTCTTTTTCTTTCTTTTCTTTTTCTCTTCTTTTCTCCTCCTCCTCCTCCTCTTGGAGTCACACTCTGTTGCCCAAGCTGGAATGAAGTGGCACAATCATGGTTCACAGCAGTCTTAAAATCCTAGGCTCAGGCAGTCCTCCTGCATCAGCCTCCTAAGTAGCTGGGACTACAAGCACATGCCACCACACTCAACTATCTTTTCTATTTTTGTAGAGACAAGATCTCACAATGTTCCCCAGGCTGTTCTCAAACATCTGGGCTCTAGCAATTCTCCTGCCTAGGCCTCCCAAAGTGCTAGGATTACAGGCATGAGCCACCATGCCCAGCCTTCTTATTAAGGCATTTTGATCATCAGTCGATTTGAATTTTAAAACTGAATTAAACAAGTTTGTTTTTTGTTTTTCCATAGCATCTTTCAGTGGAAGGAGGGAACAAGATAAATAAAGAAGGCTTTCGGTTCCAAAATCCAATACTGTTTCCAACATTCATATTTCCTGAGATTAATTGTACAACTTTTCTGAGCCCCGGGGGTTTTTTAAAATCTAAAAATCATGATTATACCAAACTAATAGAATTGTTGTAAGGTTTAATAAACATCTTAAATTGTGAGTAAACATCATTCTTTCCATACATGCAGTTGAATGCCAGCATTGCCCTAGCCATTTGGTTGTCTAGCTAGGACCCTCCCTGCCCTGGCTTCACATTAGAATAACCTGGGCGTGCTTAACCAATATAGTTCCCAAACTCTGCCCCCAGAAATTCTGATGCAATTGATCTGGGGGGGGGGGGCCCAGGCATCATTATCTTTAAATAGCTCTGGAGTAATTCTAAATAGCATCCAGATTTCAGAATCAATGGTTGGGAGAGTTCTCAAATTGAGATCTGAGAATCAGTTTCAACAGACTCACTAGGGTTGATCACAGAATGAGAATTCAGGGCAGGGCCTCACCTGATGCCTATTGAGTCAGAATTTTGGGGAGGATTCCTAAAGTCTCCTTTGTTAACAACTTCCCCAGGTAATTAGAATGTATACTTAAATTTGAGGCCAGGAAGAAGAGGGGAAGAGAAGGGTACAAACCAATGTGCCTTAAAACTGGTTGAAAAGACAGTTCTCTGAACCCCACACCCAGAAAAGGCAACCTTTTTTTTTTGAATATGAGATTTGGGGACCACACATCTTCTACCATTTCTGTCATTCAGATATAAAGAGCTGTATGATACACGATCCAAAATAGGTATTCAGGATGAGAATATTTCTAAACCAACTTACCTATCATATTTCAACATAAAAATGTACCTATCACATTTCAACATAAGGCATGGCAGTCTATTTAATTGGAAATAAATATAAATTAATAATCTATTGGGATTCCCCACTTTCCCTCTCCTCTCTCAGCTCTCCCTGATTCAAAGAGAGAAAGGGCAACATTTGAGAGGAAGACACTCATTAAAAAAAGCAGTCAGAGTGAAAAAAAACTTTACTGTCCAGGGCTCTTCCTAGAGAGCGAGCAAGGCTGTACTTACTTGGAAAAAAATAGAGGATGGCGTGGACGAGGGAGAATCTTACTAGGGAAAGAAGACAGCAAAACACCCTTACTATTTTCAAGGAGCTATGGATATGCTTCTTCCTTTATTTATTTATTTATTTTTGAGTTGGAGTCTCACTCTGTCGCCCAGACTGGAGTATAGTGGCACGCTCATGGCCACCCCAGCATTGACCTGCTGGGCTCCAGTGATCCTTCCGCCTCAACCTTCAAGTAGCCACAACTACAGGTGTGCGCTACCATGCCTGACTAATTTTTTACTTATTTTAGAGATCTCACCAAGTTGTCTGGGCTGGTCTTGAACCCACTGGCTCAGGCAATCCACTCACCTCAGCCTCTCAAAGTGCTGGGATTATGGGATTACAGGTTGAGCCACCAAGCCCAATTCAATATACTTCTTTAAATAAGAATCTTCCAGTGTCAGAATCACAGCTCTGTAAGTGTTACTATCAATCAGCAGGACCCACAGTGAGATTTTGTAAATTGATTCACTTCTCAAAATCTGAAAGCCCAGTCTGTGTTAATGACACCATTCTAATCCTTTTACTCAGGCTCAGAACCTAGGGCCATCTTTATTCCCTGTGTCCTTGGCCATCCTATTCCTTATAGCCTATCCCTTGCTGTGTCCAATTTCTTCCACTCAGTTTTCTTTCCACTCTTTCTCTTTAGTCCTCTCCTCACCATTCCTACTGCCACTACTTTTTTCCTAAAGTATATTGAGGATTTATAAAACTGTGAAACTAAATATTGTTATTGAGACAGGGTAGCTAGCGCAGCTTAGACATAGATATGTCTCCTATAGACAGGTTTTAGGAAGCATCAGCTGGCAGCCTACCCTACCCCCTTGGCAAATCAAAAGAAAACCCCATATGATGTAAAAATAGGACAGCTCAATCCCTTTCAATTCATAGTTTACCATAAGAATCACTAAATCTTTTAGGTTCCTGGAGGTTCAATACTATTCCTTAGCTAAGCAAAGTTATAGAAATCATAACAAAATCACGTTTTAACTCATAAACTTGTGAATTGGAAAGGTCTGGCAAGTCTCCTGCAAAAGACAATGTGGAGCCGGGCTTGGTGGCTCAGCCTGTAATCCCGCACCTTGGGAGCT
>NW_007245774.1:42445-65138 GCF_000164805.1 Carlito syrichta | reverse complement strand
AGAAGGCAATTGCTGAGTTGAATAGTCATTGCATATTAAATTATATAAGAAACCACCAAGCTGTTTTCTAGCAAAACAAAAAACACCAAAACAAAATAAATACCTGTTTATTTGCCACCAGCAAAGTATATGTGACCTAGTTTTTGAACATCCTTGCTGATGTTTGCTGTTGTCACTATTTTTATTTCAGCCATTCTGGTAGGTATGTGGTCTTTTTTCATCGCAGTTTTAACTTGCACTTCTCTGATGGCTAATGATGTTTCACATCTCTTTATGTGCTTGTTTGCCATCTGTATATCCTCTTCAGTAAATGTCAGTTCATGTTTTTTTTCCCTGCCTAATATATTTAAATGTACAGCTTTCTAACTTCAATTGTGAGGTTTTTTTTCCCCTCAAACTGGGAAATATATGGATCCCATACACAAGTGACTTGTCATATTTCATTTTGAAGACAGAAGCTGACACATGTCCCACAGATATAACCCTTATGCTTGTACTCTACATTCACTTGAGAGCTCAAAAGCCAAGGACTGGGGAAATGGCTTCCAGAACACTCTTTAATTTATCTTAAATTTCATAAAGTATTTAGGATCCTTAGGGATTCTAATTGTTTCCATTAACTAGCCAGTAAATTAGGTCAGTCATGGAAAATAAAGAAACTAATTAATTAATTTTATTTTTTGAATCTCACTCTGTCACCCAGGCTGGAGTGCAGTGGCGTGATCATGGCTCACCAGAGCCTCAACCTCCTGGGCTCAAGCAATCCTTCTGCCTCTGTCTCTCAAGTAGTTGGAACTATGGGTGTGCACCACCATACCCAGCTAATTTTTTTTAGGTTTTTTGTAGAGCTGAGGTCTCTCTAAGTTGTCCAGTTTGGTCTGGAAGTCTTGGGTTCAAACAATCCTCTCACCTCAGTGCCAAAGTGCTAGGATTACAGGCCTAGTCTACATTTTTAAAAATATGCTGAACTGGGCTTGGTGGCTCAGCCTGTAATCCCGTGCCTTTGGGAGGCTGAGGTGAGTGGATTGCCTAAGCCCGCGGGTTGGAGACCCGCCTGGGCAACGTGGTGAGGCCTCATCTCTACAATAAATCAAAAAATTAGCCAGGTGTGGTAGCGCGCGCCTGTAGTTCCAGCTACTTGGAAGGCTGAGGCGGAAGGATTGCCAGAGCCCCGCAGGTCAAGGCTGCGGTGGCCGGGAGTAGCCACTGCACTCCAGTCTGGGCAACAGAGTGAGACTCCAACTCAAAAAAAAAAAAAAAAGAAAGAAAGAAAGAAAAAGAAAAGGGTGGTTTCTTTCACCCATGCTAGCTCTGGCATGTCTCTGTCTTTCCCTTTTTTCTCTAATAAACTTTGTTTTAAAACTTTGCTGGCCACTCTAAAATTCATTTTAAGGCTGAGTCAAAGAAACCACGAGTTTTGTGCCACACCCCACCTGGCATCAGTTATGACATATTTACAGATGAGAAACCTGAGATTCAGAGGAGTTCAGCAACCTTCTGCAGGTTAGGGGATCCCCATCACTCAGAAGAGATCATCTTTATCTCCTGTCTGTACCATGGCTGCTCTTTCAAGCTGTTCACCACTGAGTCATGGGAACGATTACCCACTCCCTTCCTCTCTCTCACTGTCACATTAAAGGAACGGTTCCTTCCTTTGAGTTTCCATAGCTCCTGATACACACACTCCCAGCAGAAGTTATACTTATTGTCTTTTTTCAGCCCTTCCCCTCAGTCAAATACAGTTGGTAGAAATTTTAAAAAGAGGAAGGATCTAGTCGAAAGGGCTTCTAAGAACACAATGCCATTAACAGAAAGGCTCATTCTTATCGCACACTGGAGGTAGAGAAGGGGGTGGTAGCAGACATAAAGTGCATTCCTCATTTCTCCCCCTGCCTTCCCTCAGTCCAACTCAAAAAGCAAGTCAATTGCCAAAAATCAGTTCAAGCCAATTCACCGAAGGATTGATTCACCGAATGGCCAGTTAGTCATGTTGCCAAAAGGGTAATTTAAAATTATGTTAAATTAATCCGATGAAGATTGTGCTTAATTCATTTTCAGACATTGGTAATTTACTATGTTTATGTAGGAAAATGTCCTTGTGAGAGAGGGGGACACATTATAACACAATGAGTACCTGGTCCACTACCAGGGGGAGTGAAGGCCATCTACAAGGCCAAACTTCACTTGTATGTGGCCCACTTATATAGCAAATCCCCACTGGTACCCCACAATTCTAAAATAAATTTTTAAAAAAGAAAATGTCCTTATTTTTGAGAAATATACACCAAACTTGCTTAGAAAAATTTCATACAGATTATAAGTGGGCGGATAGATGGAAAAGTAGAGGGAGAAAATGAGGGAGGGAGGAAAGGGAAGAAGGAGATATGGGGAATGGATATATGGTAAATAAAATATTTTAGGAATCTGAGTAAGAGGTATACAGGAATTATTTGTGCTATGCTTGCAAGATTTTTGTAAGTCTAATATTATGTCAAATAAATTTTCCCCTTTTTTGAGTCAGAGTATTACTCTGCTGCCCAGGCTGGATTGCAGTGGCATGATCACGGCTCACTGCAGCCTTGACCTCCTGTGCTCAGGCGATCTTCCTGCCTCAGCCTTCGGAGTAACTTGGACTACCGGCCTGTGCCACTATGTCCATTAATTTTTTTAATTTTTTTTGTAGAGACGAGGTCTCTCTGTGTTTCTTAGATTGGTCTCAAACTCCTGGACTCAAGCAATCCTCCCAACTCAGCCTCCCAAAGTGCTGAGATTGCAGGTGTGAGCCACTGTGCCGGCCATGTCAAATAAATTTTCTAAAATTTTCCAATATATTTAATTCTCCAGAAATATACTGTTTTATAAGGGGAAGTTGAATTAATTTTGGACAGCTCCCTAAATGTGAGAATTAGATGATACATTCTCTGTCAATATAAGGAAGAGGTAGCTAGATAACTTCCCCATAAAACTCGCCAAGAAGTGGCCAAACTGAACCTTCAACCCTCACATCCACCACTCACTCCTGCACTTTACAGAAAATATTAATATGAAGGGTAATCATTAAAGATATGAATCTTAGCCTTGGAAGGAGAGTGCTTTGATCTTTCTCTTTACCTTGCTCCCTTCATGGCAAATAAGTTGGAAAGTGGAGGAAGGGTCCGCTAAGAGGAAACACCTATAGGGATTTGGGTACCCGCAAAAAAGTACTCTTGACCTGTCAATTCACCACTGAGTTCATAGTTGGAACACAGTGAAAGAGTTCTCTAGAGTCTGACAAGTAACCCCTAGAGTTTGGAAGTAGGAGGTGAGCGTTAGTTATAGGTTACTTCTGTCATAGGGAATTCCAAAGGGCATGCACCCGCTGGAACAGTCCACTATGGCAGGAAAACAGGCCAACATCACTCCCACAGGTTGGCAAGGCAAGATGAATGAGTTTCTTGTGGCTCACAGGTCACCAGGCTAGAGCTGGGTGAGAATGCCAGTAGTAAGAAGTGGAGTTTCCAGGGTTGTGTCAGAAAAGAAGCAAGACAATATATCATTTCAATCAGGAAGTCATGCATTGCAGAGATTCCTCCTGGAAGCCTCCTAAGAACACTCTCATGGGTTGCAGGGGAAAGTCAACATTGGAAATTCTGAAGTGATGGAGGGCATGGGTGCCAGTCAACGTCAGCCAAGACCCTGAATCAACTAAATAAACAGGTTCCCCTCCCCCTTTCTCTGAACCTTCACCCTGAGAAAGCCCTAAATGGGGAAGAAGAAAGAAAGAAAAAGGAGTAAGAGAGTGAAAGACACACCTTGAGCCTTTTCCATTGAAGGATCCTGAGCTCCTACCAGGCCTTGGCTAGAAAGGGGAAGGGGAGGGGAAATTTGAACCATAAGTGAGATTAAAGCTGGTATTTAACTGAGGTTGAATGATTGCTTGAGCCCAGAAGTTGGAGGCTGCGGTAAGTCATGATCACGCCACTGCGCTCCAGCCTGGGTGACAGAGTGAGATCCTGACTCATACACACAAAAAAGAACCATTTATAAAGTTTGTATTTAGTTCCTTTTATGACTGGAAAGTGTGGGGTAATTATCTAAAGGGGCTGGAGTTTGAAATGAAAGTGACACAAAAGCTGTGGAATTGCTCTAAGATTTCATCAAAGGCAGAGGCAAGGGGTTGAAGACGTAGTTGGGAAGAAGTGAAAGTTCAGTTTGTTCTATACCCAGTTACACAGTTATAGAAATAGGTACTTCAAGCCGGGCTCGGTGGCTCAGCCTGTAATCCCGCGCCTTTGGGAGGCTGAGGTGAGTGGATTGCCGAGTTCGAGACCTGTCTGGGCAACTTGGCGAGACTTCATCTCTACAATAAATCAAAAATGAGCCGGGTGTGGTAGCGTGTGCCTGTAGTTCCAGCTACTTGGAAGGCTAAGGCGGAAGGATCGCCGGAGCCCAGCAGGTCGAGGCTGCAGTGGCCAGGAGCGGCCACTGCACTCCAGTCTGGGTGACAGAGTGAAACTCGGACTCAAAAAAATAAAATAAAATAAATAGAAATAGGTACTTCAGAAACAACCAAACTACCTATGACCATTCTCTTTCTACAATTAAATATTTCTTTTTTTTTTTTTGAGTTGGAGTCTCGCTTTTGTCACCCAGGCTGGAGTGTAGTGGCACACTCACGGCCACCGCAGCCTCGACCTGATGGGCTCTGGCAATCTTTCCACCTCAGTCTTTCAAGTAGCTGTAACTACAGTCACATGCCACCATGCCTGGCTATAAACATTTCTTAAATGCACTTGTATAAAAAAGATACCTGCACACATATGTTTATCACAGCATTGTTCACAATAGCAAGAACATGGAACCAACCATGGTGCTCATCAAAAGAGGACTGTATTTTTTTTTTAATGTGGTGCATATACACAACGGAATATTACACAGTCATAAAAAGCAAAATAATGAACTTCACAGCAACCTGGATGGATTTAGAGTCTATAATATTGAGTAATCTTTCACAGAAACAAAGAAATGAGTATCACATGTTCCTACTCATAAGCGGATCTTGAGCAATTATCATAATACCATAAGAAAAGGATCGGCAGTAGTGGGAAACTGCTGGGAGGGGGATGGGAATGGCAGTAGTGGGAATCTGCCTGGGGAAGCGGGGGCACACCTCATCAACAAGGGTACCTGCATAATGAAAATTTTTATACCTAACCCTGAATTGTACCCCACGTCTTTAAAATGAAAAAATTAAAAGTTAGAAAATGCAACTAAGAAGAATATAGTCATTGAAGAATATTCAAAAATATAATCACACAAACAATTCATTTATCCAAGAAAAACATATTTACTAATATACCCATTAGAAGTACAGATACATAGGCTGGGCGTGGTTGCCCATGCCTATAATCCCATCACTTTGGGAGGCTGAGATGAGAGGATTGCCTGAGCCCACGGTTCAAGACCAGCCTGGGCAGCATGACAGACCTCATCTCTACAATAAATCAAAAAATTAGCTGGGCATGGTGGTGCATGCCTGTAGTCCCAGTTACTTGGAAGGCTGAGGTGGAAGAATCACCTGAACCCAGCAGGTCGAGGCTGTGATGGCCATGAGTGTGCCACTGCACTCCAGCCTGGATGACAGGGTGAGACTCCAACTCAAAAAAAGAATTACATATACATGTATTATACATATATATGTACATACACATACCCTTTGAATTTATTCAGGAATATTATTTTGGTGAATTGATAAGCTCAGTGAATAAGCTTTCAGCAAGTTGTCTAGACCCCTATGATGGTTAGTTTCATGTGTCAATTTGAGTGGGCTAAGGGATGTCCAGATAACTGGTAAGATAATATTTCTGGGTGTATATGTGAAGGTGTTTCTGAAAGACATTAGCATTTAAATTGGTAGACAGAGTGAAGAAGACCACTATTATCAATGTGGGTGAGGGGAATCATCCAATCCATTGAGGTCCTGAATAAAAAAGGGCAAAGGAAAGGAAAGGTGAATTTGTCTTCTTAAGCTGAGGCATCCATCTTCTCCTGCTCTTGGACATGGGAGCTCCTGGTTCTTGGGCCTTCAGACTCTGCAGCTTGTAGTAGCAACCTGCCCATGTTCTCAGGTCTTTGGACTCTGACTGGGAATTACACCATCAACTTCCCTGACTCTCAGACATTGTATTCTGACTGTATTACACCACGAGTTTTCCTGGTTCTCCAGCTTATAGAGGCATATCATGGAACTTCAAGGTTTCCATAATTGCTTGAGCCAATTGTCATTTTAAAAAATCTCCTCACATCTATCTATCTATCTATCTATCTATCTATCTATCTATCTATCTAATATATTCTATTGGTGTGTTTCTCTCGAGAATCTTGAATAATACAAGCCTCAACTCTAGTAAAAGAATTCCATTTTCCCTGAATGAACCATTTATTTCCCTGTTTTTGTGCCATATCCATCCCTGCACCCAGAATGTTTGATTCCCTTTCCTTTCGCCAGTCGACACCTTTCACCTTTCAAGCCTACCTCAAGTGAGAGGTCTTCCTTCTACAACTATGGGGCCTATAGCATTCCTCCCTCTCCTCTCCTCACCAGAAACAAAATATATTACTTTCTCTGTACATCCTCAGCTGGTGTTCAGCACAGGACAATGCAAGAGGTCATTTCTCAGATGATTCATAGTCTCTGCATTAGTTTAGGAAATGCTCTCTTACAAGTTACATTCTGGGGTCAACTTGGGCATTTACAGGGTGTGCTCCTAGTTAACCAAATATTGTCTAATACTCCCAAATTACTGGGAGTGGGTCTAAGGAGTTGCCGGAAACCACAAAGCCAAAAGCCCAGAAAGACTTCAAAAAACAGTCTGTGGAACTCATAGATCATTAGGCAGTTTGGGCCACAATAAAAATTTTAGTTGGAAATATTTTGCAGGGTCCTTGGAGAGTGTGAGAAGGCAGCCAGCCATTAAAAAAATAAAAAATAAAAAATGTTTTAAAGTCAATAAATTTGAAGAAAAAAATGTGTTACAATGATACATAATACAAATGTATTAATTATAATACATACTACTTGCTTCAGTGATAACAATATTCACAGTAGTAATAATATTATACAGCTTCTAGGTAATAGAAACTTCCTTTAGTGCATATGCTAACAGTATTTGACTTTTTAAATTATGTATAATGTATATATGTAATATACATATAATTATGTATATTCTTTTGATCAAAATGAAAATTAAATTTCAAAAGTACTGTAATAAAATTAGTGGCTACATTGTGGATGGCATGGTTCCAGCACCTTTAAAACAACTGACAAAACCAACTGCCTCAGAATTATGCAAATGGGTTTCTTGGCTTTCTTGGCTTGGAGTCCAGTTACAGTTTCAAAATGGCTTCAAACAGAGCCTGCATTTCAAATCATTTCAACGAATGCAGTGAGGTGCTCTACAAAATTGGCTCGGGAAGTGACTCTATTGATAAAGAAGACATTTCTGTAAAGGCATAAAAAAATTGAATAAAGTTACTTAATAAGTATTAGGTCTGTGAGAATTGTTAGGTCAATGGGCCAATGTGCTGATCCAGTGTTACAGGTAAGATGCAAAGAATTGCACGGAAATTAGATTGGAAAATTCAGTTTATCTAGAAAGTAGATTGGAGAGAGAGAGAATAAAGAGGAATCCCCTTCCCCCAGATTGGGGCCAGAGTTTAAAAAGAAGCATGACCCAGCCAGAGATCAATGAATGCATGACTGGACCAGAGCTTAACAAAAGCAATGGTGGAGGTTGTTTAAGGCTGAATGCCTTTTAAACCTTCTCTTTGATGGGGGCAGATCTTGTTAAGGTCATTGGGTGGTGGTCTGTTTCACATCATCGTGTAGGGGCAGGTAAGCACAGGTAATGATGTCACGGAGATGGACAGGTGAGTGGATTAGTCATGTAACTGTTGCCATGGCCATGGGACCTGTTTGTGTCATGTACGTCACAAAGGGCTGATTACAATAGATTAGGTTAGCCTGGCCTTTATGGCTGGAAAGCAAACTTGGAATAGGAAAGTAAACAGTACAAAGCAGACTTGGAGGGTTGGTTGTAAGACAATTATCAATAACTGTCTCTGGGAAACCCGTTCTGTCCTTGGAACTGCTTTTAAAAAAAATGACAAAGCTAAGCAATGTTAAAATGACTGCTCTTTGGCTATATCAGATCATTTTGTGATTTCACTAAGTGTCAGTTTTTAAAAATTCAATATTTTTAAGTTAATATATTGTCTTCTATAGCATGTGGTTTTAAACATGTGCATCAGAAATTAAATTAAATATGAATAGAAGGGAAAATAAGGTGATCTGAACCAGTCACTGCCTTCAAATAGACAAAAGCATATTTTCCTTATTTCACAGTTGGGGAAACTGAGACCCAAAGAGGTGAAACAACTGCATAAAATTACTCAGCTAGACAGTAGGGAAGGAAGCATGGACTCTGACCCTCCTGCATCTTAAGATTTGCAATTTACCATTTGCACAGCACCTTTCATGTGAGGATAAAAAAGCACCTATAAGCCCTAGTAAGCCTCATGATTCTTTTAGGCAAGGGGGAAATAAACTGTAGTCATGTTAAATCAGTGAAAGAACATAAAATTCTAAGACAGTATTTCTACTAATGATAATAAAAACCTTTATATGTGTAGCACCTTTGCTATGAGAAGGTCATGCTATTAATCCACACTCTTAACTCTTTGTGAGGAAGGCAGCCATTAGCCTCCCTGTTTTACATATGGATATACTGAGACCAACTGACTTTACCTCACTTAGCCAACTGGCTGCCAGAAGTAGAGTTAAGCTAGTATGTGCTGGTATCTCTCAGCTGCTTCCACCTGCATGCCACATAATTTTGTAACCAAATATTTCAGCCTTAAAATGAATTTTAAGGTGTTTTTTTCCCCCTCTTTCTTTAATCTTAAGTCTTGAAACATATTTAAGAAACTTCTTTTCACCATGCACACTTATCTGACCATATGTTTGCTTTGAAATCCTAGGGGCTAGTCTTAAAACAGATTGACTGTGGGATTTTCTCACTTGGGGCAGTCATGAGATGACTGATCCATAAGCTGACTGCAGCTGAGATAATACCAACCAGACCTCCAGGAGGACTACCACCCAAGATAAGCCATCAAGTCACAACCTGTGCCATGCCTACATGTTTCCCATACCAAGTTTCCCTTTTTAAACCCTTGCACTCAATCTAAAAATTTGAAATTGTTTCTTTGAGGCATGAGCCTGGCCATTTCCCCATCTGCTGGCTTTTGGAATAAAATCAACTTCTTTTCACTACCTCTCCCATTAGTTTATTTAGGCGTACAAGCGATGAGTAGCCAAGCTTGCCTTGGCTGTACTTTAACTTGGTTCTAGTCCTAATAAGATGTAGTATCCGGCCGGGCTCGGTGGCTCAGCCTGTAATCCTGTGCTTTGGGAGGTGAGGTGAGTGGATTGCCTGAGCCTGAGGGTTCAAGACCCGCCTGGGCAACTTGGCGAGACCTCATGTCTACAATAAATCAAAATGAGCCAGGCGTGGTAGCGCGCGCCTACAGTTCCAGCTGCTTGGAAGGCTGAAGCGGAAGGATCGCCGGGCCCAGCAGGTCGAGGCTGCGGTGGCCGGAAGTGTGCCACTGCACTCCAGTCTGGGTGGCAGAGTGAGACTCCAACTCAAAAAAAAAAGAAACAGATGGACTGAAGTCAAGGAGACACTGGGCCATTTGCTGGGTCTCAGTCCCTTCTGCATTATGTTACCTGTTGGATAGTCCTGTAAGTCTTCAGGAAACCTAAGCTCTTGCCACTGCCTCCAGCCTGAGTCCCAGCCCCGTCCTGGAGCTCTCTTGCCTGTAGGGTTCACAGAGACCCTTTCTCTTAAAGAAACTTCTTTGGTCTTTGTTATTCTGCACCACATCCCCTGTGTCTTATAGTGTCACAAGTGTACTCTGGTGGGTGTATCCATATTCTCCCTCCAGCTGGTTACTAACTGCTTGAAGGCAATAGCAGTGGTAGTATTTCTTTTGGTATTCCTTACAGAGCCTCCTGTAACTCGGAATGCAATTAGGTACTTTCTATTGAGCACCTGTCAGATTGAAGCACTCATTCAGTGCTACCAATTATCACTTCATTTGGGGAAAACTTTTCCCTGTTTTTTTGGTACCTATTGAAGAGCTAGTTTTGTGTGTTTAAGAATTTTAGCCGGGCTCGGTGACTCAGCCTGTAATCCCAGCGCTTTGGGAGGCCGAGGTGAGTGGATTGCCTGAGCCCACAGGTTCAAGACCCGCCCTGGCAACTTGGCGAGACCTCATCTCTACAATAAATCAAAAATTAGCCGGGCATAGTAGCGCGTGCCTGTAATCCCGGCTACTCGGAAGGCTAAGGTGGAAGGATCTCTGGAGTCCAGTGGGTCGAGGCTGCGGTGGCCGGAAGTGTGCTACTGCACTCCAGTCTGGGTGACAGAGTGAGACTCCAATTCAAAAAAAAAAAAAGATGTAGTCTCCATCCCACGCCACCCCCGGTACCTCCCCAAAACACATTCAGCCTCACAGCAGACATAAGTAAAGCCTTGTGTCTTACTCTAAAGTTAAAAAAAGTAAATGAATTAGAACCAAATCTTTAATTTCAGAATTAGAAGTATATCTAGCAATAATTTTTTCTTATCACATTCATTGTCTCAATAGCTTCATGACATTTATTGTTTTTTTGTTTTTGTTTTTTTGAGTCAGAGTCTCACTCTGTCACCCAGCAGTGGCACACTCATGGCCATACCAACGTGGATCTGCTGGGCTCCAGTGATCCTTCTGCCTCAGCCTTCCAAGTAGCCAGAATGACAAGCGTGCGCTACCATGCCTGGTTAATTTTTGACTTATTGTAGAGACAATGTCACACGAAGGTGCCCAGGCTGGTCTTAAATCTGCAGGCTCAGGCAATCCACTCACCTCGGCCTCCCAAAGTGTTGGGATTACACACTAAGCCATCAAGCCTTGCCTATTTCTTATTTTTATTATAGAGGAAAATCTAACTTCATATATTCTTTTATTTTAATCTGTAATGTTAAAATAAATACTGGTTTCAGGTCATCGAAATCCAATGCAACTACCCAAGTCATTAGAACAAGAAATGGGCATTCACAAAGCAACTCAAGTTTTGTGACTGTACCCCCCCCACCCTCAACATGCCTCAGGAAAAGCACTAGGAAAATAATAATTAATGTGGACTCTAGTGCCCATAAAATTGTGGAGCCATTGCTTTTCTCCACTTACAGGCAAAAAGTGTTCCCTCTGTGGCCACTTGGCCACCACAGGAAGCCATAACTCAGGCTATCTCCATCTTGCTATGTCTCTCATGCTATCAAATATCTCTGAGTTCTCCAGTTTTCTAGTATCAAACCTTCTTTTAGCACCCAAATACAATAACCACACACACTGTATTCGCTTGCTCGGGATACCATAATAAATACTACAGACTGAGTGGTTTGAACAACAGAAATGTATTTTCTCACAATTCTGGAGACTGGAAAATTGAGATTAAGGTATCCGCAGGACCGGTTTCTTCTGAGGTCACTCTCCTTGGCTTGTAGATGGCTGTCTTTTCCCTGTGTCTTCAAGTTGTCTTTCTTCTGTGTGTGTGTCTGTGCCCTAATTTCCAGTTATATTAAATTTGGGCCCACCCTAATGATCTTATTTTCATTTAATTGCCTATTTAAAGATCCTATATCAAATACAGTCACATTCTGAGGTAGGAGGACTTCAACTTATGAATGAGGGGGTACAATTCAGCTCATAAAACACACACATTAAGCTCAGGAAATTTAGTCACTCAAGTAAAGTTATGGGAAGGGGGAGGAAGGTATTACATGGGTGCCTAAATTTGTCTACATATGGTAGACTCTCATCTCTGCCCTTCTAATTCCTTCTCATTACTGCCTGTTTCCTCACCGCCAAGCAGCTCCAGTTCTCTTCAGCCATTCTGCGTGAACAGGAACTTGGACTCCACTTCCCATAAGTCCCTACCAAAATCTACCACAAATGGAAGACTAAAGAATACAGTCTTCCTGAAAACTTGTGACCACCAAGAAGCTTGATATGGGAGCAGCTCCAACATGAATGTTAGACGTCACCTGAAGTCCATCTGGTTGGCTTCTCTCTAGTCTCTGGGGGCATTCCCTCACTCAGAACAAGAACTTCTGCCCTTCTTCCCCCATCTCCAGAACTCAGGTCACTCAAATTTCCTATTTTAAACCTTCAGAGGAAAATGAAAACTCTTAACCTTGAGGAAGAAAAAGAAAGAAGGAAAAAAGAGATGAAAGGAAGGAAGAAAAAAGACTATCCTCTCATCAAGGAGGATATATCACTTCACATTTGTGTGCAGAACAGTTCTGCTCCTCTTCCTCCGGTATTTCCAATCAAGATTTGGTGCAAAGTTATCAAGAATTTTTACCAACAAGAACTGCATTAAACCATTCATGGGGGCAGAGCCCCATGACCCAAATGCCTCTTAAAGACCCACCACCTCTCAATTGCACATTGGCAATTAAATTTCAGCATGCATTTTGTTGGGGACAAACCACATCCAAACCACAGCAAAATACTTGAAGATGAAAAATCCCAAAATGAAGATTAAACAATACACTTCTAAATAAGATATATGTCAAAGAAGAAAACTCAAAAGAAACTTTAAAATATTTTGAAGTAAATGAAAATAAAAATAAAACTTAAAATTGCTGAGATGCAGTAAAGAGAGTGCTTGGAGAGAAATGTATACCATTGAATGCATATGTTAGAAAAGGAGAAAATCTAAAATCAATAATCTAAGCTTCCTCCTCAGGAAACTGAAAATAGAAGACCAAATTAAATTCAAAATAAACAGAAGAAAATAAATCATAAAAATTAGAGCCTAAACCAATGAAACTGAAAATAATAAGTTAAGCAAATCAATGGAAACAAAAACTGGTTCATCAAAAATATAAATAAAATTAATAAAGTTCTAGCCAGATTAGCTAAGAAAAAAAGAGAGAAGACATGAATTACTAATATCTGAAATGAAGAGAAAACATTATTATAGATACCATGGACATTAAAAGGATAATAAAGAAATAACACAGCCTACTCTGTGCCCACAGATTTGATAACTTATGTGAAACAGGCTAGTTCTTTGAAAGACACAATCTGCCAAACCACACACAAGAAGAAATAGCCTATCTAAAAATAGACATATCTGATTTTAAAATTAAATCAATAATGAATAGCATTCCAAAACAGAAAGCAGCAAGCTAGGATGGATTCACTGATGAATTCTACCAAACATTTCAGGAAGAAATTATACCGGTTTCTTCCAGAAGATAGAAGCAAAGGAAATACATCTTAACTAATTCTATGAGGCCAGCATTACCTCTAATATGAAAACCAAAGACATTACAAGAAATGAAAATGGCCTGGCTCAGTGACTCAGTCTGTAATCACAGTACTTTGGGAGGCTGAGATGAGTAGATTGCCTGAGCCCACGGGTTCGAGACCAGCTTGGGAAACTCGGCAAGACCTCGTCTCTACAACAAAAAAATAAATAAAAAATAAATTAGCCAGTGCAGTAGCACGTGCCTGTAGTTCCAGCTACTTGGAAGGTTGAGGTGGAAGGATTCCCGGAGCCCAGCAGGTTGACACTGGGTTGGCCATGACCATGCCACTGCTCTTCAGCCTGGGCAAAGGAGCAAATTGAATCCAACAATATTTGAAAAGATTTATAACATCTGTTTTTAAAAATGGACTTTAATCAAGGACTTAAAATCAACATCACTGAAATCATGTGCTGCCTGAAAGAATACAACGAGAAGAACACGGCATCACTTTTGTGATATTTCTGCCAAAGATGCATAACCTGAATCCAATTATGAGGAAGCACAAGAGAAACCCAAATTAAGAGACATTCCACACTTAAATCATTCTACAAAAAAGATATACCTGCACACACATGTTTATTGCCATGCATGCACAATAGTAAAAGCATGGAACCAACCCTGTTGCCCATTGAAAGTGGACTAGATGTAGACAATGTGGTACATATACACGATGGATTATTACACAGCCATAAAGGACAAAATTATGAACTTTGCAGCAAACTGGGTGGATTTAGAAAGAGTCTATCATACTTAGCGATCTATCAGAAACAAAGAACTGAATTTCACATGTTCTCACTCGTAAGTGGATCCTGAACATTTATCACAATGCTACAAGGGAGGGATTGGTGATTGCAGGACATCGCCAGGGGACAGAGGGAGAGGGAAGGGCACATGCTATCACAAAGGATGCCTGATCCTAAACCAGGGGAAATGACGACCAGTTGGAGGCCCAAACTTTACCTGCACATTGGTCACCTCCACATTTATCTAATCTTGACTTGTATCCCACATCTCAATAATAAAATAAAGACAAAAAAATAATAAAAGAGAGATATTCCACCAAGTGGCTGGCTTGAAGTCTTCAAAAGTGTCAAGGTCATGAATGTTAAGGAAAGACTGAGGATCATCTGCATATTGAAGAAGGCTACAGAGACTTGACTAAACGTGTGATGTGCCAGATTTAGTGAAAAAAGAATAAAATCTCTGGGAAGAGCTACCCTTAGAGACAAGAAGTTTTTCTGAAACATATATATAACACACAACACACAGAGTCCATATTACATATTATCTTGTAGGTTTTTTCCCCCTGAATTTGTCAAGTATCCCCACTCCTTACACTAAAACTTGAATACAACTTGATTATTTCAGTAGGATGTTTTTGTTATATTATCAAAAATTTAGTGAAGTTGCATGTATATTACAATAGCTAAAAGACAAGACAGCAACAACACCAAATGCCAGTGGGTAATGCAGGAAAAAAAGTGAATCTCACACACATTGTTACTGGGGATGTATAATGGTACAGCCACTCTGGAAAATAGTTTGGCAGTTTATCAAAAACTAAAAATAGACTCACCATACAATCCAGCAATTGCGCTCCTGGGCATTTACCCTAAATAAATGAAAAACGTCCACACAAAAACCTGTACATGAGTAAATGTTCATAGCAGCGTTGTTCATAGTAGATAAAACCAAAAACCACCAAAATGTCCTTTAATGGGTAAATTGTTAAACAAACCGTGGTATGTCATATCACAAGAAATTACAAAGTAATAAAAAGAAACAAATCATTGATATACACAACAACCTGGATGAATCTTCAAGGAATTATACTAAAAGAGAGAAAAACGAAAACTTGAAATGTTTCATAATGGATAACTTAGATAACATTCTCAAAATGACGAAACTGTAGCTATAAAGAAGAGACTGGTAGCTGCCAGGGGTTCAGGATGGTGGGGAGCAGGAGACAGGGATAAGGTTACTATAAAAATATTGAACAAGGGAGATCTTTGTGGTGATGGAACAGTTCTGGATCTTGACTGCAATGGTGGGTATGTGAGTCTAATGTGATACAATGGCACAGAACTATACACACATATCAATTTCCTGGTTTTGATACTGTACTATAGTTTCATAGGATGTAGCCAAGAGGAGAAACTGAGTGAATGGAACTTCTCTGTCCTACATTTGCAACTGCCTGTGAATCTATAACTATTTCAAAATGTAGAAGCTAAAAAGAAATGCAGTGGAACAATTCTGAGATGTGGCATGGCTAATTTGTTTAGAGTATGCCTGGGATGTATAAGCTGTGCGCATTCTAGTGTATAGTTATTTGAAGGTAAAGATAAAAAGGAGACTCCCACCCCCAACCCAGCCCCACATCGTGATACTAAAGGTACGTAACTTTAACACCTGTTCTAAGGTGAGCAGGTCTAAGCAAACCTACCCCTCAAAAGCTGAGGAAGCTGAGAGGCGGAAGAAAGATACTCAAATCCAATATCTCAGAAAGAAACATTTAATAGGGACTTAGAAACAGAAGCCATGTCTTGGGCAACTGCAAGAAGACTGGTGGATTATTACCATGCTGCTACCTCCCAGACCCAGGGCTTGTATACCAAAGGAAATTTGCCTAAGGGCAGGATTTGTGTTAAGTATGTGTTTACGTAACATCTAGATTGTTTTGACCCAAGGGTGGGATTTATGGTAAGCAGTGAAAGTAGATGTCTTAGAGACATTCCCGGAAGTGGGGTTAATCAGAAGTCAAGATGGCAGATTAGCATGCAAGATGGAGTTGCTTTAACCACCACAGTACTAGATCTTAAAGATCTCAAATACAAGTTTCTGAGAGCAGATCAACATGCTTATTGAGCACCTCCCATTGGGCCATGCACTGTGCTAGGTGCAAAGATCATCAAATCTGGACTCTACAACAAAACCTCATACAACAGTCAGAGAACTGAGGCATGTGCCAAGTATTTCCTAGACAGAGAGTGGGAGAAGTGCCATGAGTATGAGAAAGGAACATCCAGCCTCTATGTGATACCTATTATAGGACAGGACTGCTAAGTCCTGGGCGTATGAATATGAAAAGTAACAGATCCTTCTCTTAGGAAGCCCCCAGACCAACCAAGGAACTGGGCACACCCACAAATAACTGAATGAACTTTCCAGCTAAGTAAAGCAAATCTTCCACTGGCCCCACTTTGTCTGAAAATATGCCTTAGGAGATCACATAACATTCCCATCAGCAGTGACTTAGTAATAAGTAAACACAGAAAGACGATTACAGGAGCAGCTGTAAAGTTATGAATGTGCAGCCCGGCCACAAACTTAACACTGGGGTACCTTGGTTCTACATTTGCAAATTCAAGAAACCAATACTAACGGGGTAAGTACTAATGGATCAGGCATGCAATTTTGGTTGCAAATAACAGAAACACGAGCTTGCCTGAACCAAAAAGGGGATGGTCTAAGTCCGTTTAACCAAGTAGGACAGGAGTAGTCCAGGAATTCAACCCAAACAAGATTTCGTCTCTCTTCCGCTCATCTCTGCTTCTTTCTCCAAACAACAGAGGACACCTAAAACCCCACCACCAGAGGACACAAAGCTCTACGGTCAGAAAGACCTCAAGGCAGTATTCTGATTGGCCTACCTCTGGTCACATGTCCATCCCCGGGCCAATCACGATTGTTCAAAACTGTCCTCAATAGAGCACGTCCTACAGATCCTTGAATCCAAATTGTTCTGTTACTAAGGGAAACATCCCTCAGATGCCCCTTCAAAAACCTTACAGCAGTTACGTTCATATTAACAATAAACTAAAGATCTTCCTTGACTTCAATTTCACCAATTTGAAATTTATTCCTGTGCATGCATAGTACTGATCTGTATTTCCTTCACAGCTCAGAATTGTTTTTATATTTATGGTATATCAATATACACTGTCGGACTAAGAAAAATTATACCTTTTCATTTGACTAAGCCGTAGGCATCTTTGCTTATTGTTTATAATATTTTAAAATGTTAAATTATGTTTCTTTTGAAAGATTCCATAACTATGAACTTTCCTAGATCTAAAATCATTTTTTCCCAATAATTCTAAGCCAACAAGGCTTTGCTCCTCTCTTCACACCTTCTTCTCTCTCACCTCAGTCAAACCCACCCCCTCTGCTACTCCCACAAAACATCTATGAGAACTCGTTAATTTCCTCATAAGAGAAGCCATTTGGCTTTAGGATACAAATGTGATCAGGCAGGTTCTCTGCCCAGGGACTCGGCACAGTTCCCAATGGGGCTTGCTCCAACAGAGAATCACCCTAACAGGCCCCGACAGGAGGATCACCGGATTCCAGCTTCTAGGAATGAATGCCTCTCTGTTACATGATGACCTGCACCCTGTCTTCCCTGAATCTCGGCTCAAGAGAACGAACTCACACTTTGACAAAGAATGAGGAAGGATTTTTTTTTTTCCTCACATTTCAGGCACTTGTTCACCCCAGGAATGGGGGTTACGGAACTGTACGTTTGAGGAATGAATGCTGACCATCCGAATCCATCATCCACAACACTCACCCTACCTTAGGGATAGAGTTTTATGTGGTAATAAGTAATAAAATATATATGTATGCATTTCCAGAGACATATTTACATCTCACGGAACTAGAAGCAGAACGACAAGTTTCCCTAAGGACTCCTTTTTTAACTTCCTGTCAGCCTCCGTGATGGCTCTGCAAGCGTTTATTGCCAGTGAATGACATAATCGCTGTCTCATTCTGACAGCACATTTTAAAGAGACACTCAGCTTGACCCACTCAAACATACCGGGTGTGTGTGTGTGTTGTAAGGTTTCTATAAGCTACCACATGCTGTTAATTTATTGCCTTTTCAAGGGGCTAGGCATGCATCAAGATTAAAAGTGAACTTTAATACCCAAGAAATAAAACAAGCAATCTATGTTTCAAGACACAACACTACTTAAGTTGAATAAATGCAAAAAGGAATGAAAAATACTATTAAGAACCATGGTACAAATAGTTCACAGAACATAAGGTTAAGCTGTGCATACTCTGAATGCCCCCACCTCTACTGCCATGACACCCTTGGCTCAATGCCCCGCAGCTCAGGCACCTACCGTCACTGCTGCAAACCTCTGACCCTGACTATTTCTTCTCCTTCTCCTTCTCCTTCTCCTTCTCCTTCTCCTTCTCCTTCTCCTTCTCCTTCTCCTTCTTCGAGTTGGAGTCTCACTCTGTCACCCAGGCTGGAGTGCAGTGGCACACTCACAGTCACCCCCACCGGCATCGACCTACTAGGCTCCAGCGATCCCTACGCCTCAGCCTTCCAAGTAACCAGAACTACAGGCGTGCCCTTACCATGCCCGGCTAATTTTGATGTATTGTAGAGATGAGGTCTTGCCAAGTTGCCCCAGCTAGTCTCGAACCCGCGGGCTCAGGCAATCCACACACTGCGGCATGCCAAAGTGCTGGGATTACAGACTGAGTCACCGAGCCCAGCCCTGACTATTTCTTCCCTGCTTATTTCTGTATCCTGATTTGCTCTCGCTCTCCCCAAGACCCACATCCCCTCATCCACCACACCGTCACTCTGTAGAATCCCTGTTCTCCTGTGCCATGTTTGTGCTTCAGGGTGTGTGTTATTGGGGGTGGCTGCCATCTCCATCCACATCTTTCACTTGCACACTCTCAGACCCTCCCACTAGCCCAGGCATGGCCAGAATTAGCAAAGATGTTGAAAGGAATAAGGCAGGATATATTGGAAAGAAGGTACTAGAGGGTAGACCCAGTTCTCCTAGGCCCCACCCTGACTCCAATAAAATGAAAGATCCTCTGATTGGAGGTGAAAGAGAAAGAAGATTTGGGAAGGAAGGAAGAGGGTTAGGTTCAGCGTGGGAGCCACAGATCTGCCCATCATTTGGCACATCCAGTTGGCTGTGGAAGGAGAAGTAAAACCACACAGTCAGCCCCCTTTTAAGTTTCAGAATCCAAGAACAGCATCTGATGCTGGACAAGGCTCAGGGAGACAGCAAGCACCACGGAGTTCTCCCAGAGGTTAAGGGTTGTGGGTTGCGACAATCCTAGACTAGACGGGGAAGGACAATACAAGACTGTGGCTTGGCTCGGGAGGGCATTTGGAGGTGCCCGTGGTCATCCCCTGCCAGGGGTCTTTCGTCAATGGGATGCAAAGCTCACATCCCAATATCTATCCCGGGGAGAGGAATAGCGCCCAGAAGGATAAGCCTGAATATGGCTGAGTTTTTCCTGAGCGTGACTAAGCCTGAAATCAGTAATGCCCCTCAAATTACTGAATGTAGTGGAATTTATGTATAAGTAGCCAGATGATTTCTTCTCCATCTTAGAACTCAATTCAGTTATCAAAAAAGTTACATATTTGGACACCTGATTTTTTGAAAATGTGTAACATTGCATGATTTACCGCGCATCTTCAAATATTTCGTTGTATATTTATTGTATCTCCATACATTATCTTACTTGGAATTTGACTTCTGATGATTAGCACTTTGGCTCTTATAATTTCCTCTAATGGAAGATGAATTTTGGCCAACTGTCCCTCAAGGGAAGGATTCCCTGACCATCCTTTCTCTTCTTATTCTAAACACTCTCACAGAACGTTCTCATTATAACATTTATAATTGTGAGTATCTACTGTAGTAGTTACAACAACTCATCTACTGGACTATAAGGTCCATGTGTTTTTCATTCTACCCCCAGGGTCATGCATGGTATTTGTCCTATAATAAGTATTGAATATAATTTAGCAGATTCTTTTTTTTTTTTTTTTGAGTTGGAGTTTCACTCTGTCACCCAGACTGGAGTGCATTGGCACACTCCCGGCCACTACAGCCTCGACCTCTGGGCTCCAGCAATCCTTCCACCTCAGTCTTCCAAGTAGATGGAACTAGAAGCACGCGCTCCCACGCCCGGCTAATTTTTTATTTATTGTAGAGACGAGGTCTCACCAACTTGCCCAGGTGGGTCTCGAACCCGAGGCCTCAGGCAATCCCCTCGCCTCGGCCTCCCAAAGTGCTGGGATTATAGGCTGAGCCACCAAGCCCAACCAATCGAGCAGATTCTTTACTTACAAACTTTCAACTCACAAACTTTCACAGATACATACAAGCACCCCTGGAAAGGCATCAAGTCTAGCCAGCAACAATATCATGGTCTAATCTCCACTACAAATATAATTACTTTACAGTAAAGTAAACAGTGGCTTTCCTTGGGAGACAGCCCACTCTGCTTTGTCTCAAAGGAGTCCAACTTGGAACACCCTTCTGCAAACAAGCCCCATTTCCTTCTGTTGATGTCATTCCCAATCTTTAAGGCTAACTTAAAAGTGTCATCTCTACAATAAAAAAAAAAAAAATCAGCCGGACGTGGTAGCGCATGCCTGTAATTCTGGCTCCTTGGAAGGCTGAGGCGGAAGGATCACCGGAGCCCAGCAGGTCGAGGCTGCGGTGGCCAGGAGCAGCCACTGCACTCCAGTCTGGGCAACAGAGTGAGACTCCAACTCAAAAAAAAAAAGCAAAGTCTTGGGACAGTAGGGGGAATGCTGTTAAGATAGCCTAACACGTATGGAGAGAAGGGAAGCCTGGCTCCTGGTGTGGTTGCCCTAATTGCCACTGGCATTCCATGCCCTCTGTGGGCTTCCATAAACTTTGTTTAGCTTATGTATTCCTCAAACACTGTCCGGAATGTCTCAGACACCCAAGCCATATAGTAGAAAGGCATAGACTTTTTCCTCAAGGGCGATGGAACAGGGGCGTTCCCATCCCACTTATTTTGAGTTAAATTATACAAGTTATTTATTAGTTTAATTTTATGTATGCATCTAAACTTTAACTAGCCCACCCCAGCTTCAGATTCCAAGGGAAAGAGAAAGAAAAGCAAGCCAAGGTGTGCCTAGCAGTCCCAGGGTGTGTCGGCTGCTCCTGGATCCAGGCCACAGCAGGCCTTTGGGAATGAGCAGAGAGCTACCGCTGAGGGTTACAGTTACCCTGAGAGCCAACGGACACTTGCAGGAATTGGGAGCAGAGACGCAGTCCAGCCCAGAGAACAAGAGCTGGGTCCCCAAAGCCAGGGTTGTGCTCATATTTCATTGCTGCAGTCCCCACAGATGTAACTGCCTTGTCTGGAAGTTCTGAACATTTAAAAGCTCTGGGTGCATAATATCAAACCACCTTCCTTCCTGAGCTCTAGTACTACACTCCACCGACAATCATACAAAGACTACATTAACCTCAAGTTTCTTGTAAGCCTATATTATATATATATATATATATATACATATATATATATATATATATATTTTTTTTTTTTTTTTTTTTTTTTTGAGTTGGAGTCTCACTCTGTCACCCAGGCTGGAGTGCAGTGGAATGCTCCAGATCACCGCAGTCACGACCTGCTGGGCTCAGGCGACCCTTCCAGCTCAGCTTTCCAAGGAGCTGGGACTGCAGGTGAACTCCACCACGCCCGGCTAATTTTTTGATTTATCGTAGAGAAGAGATCTCACCAAGTTGCCCAGGCTGGTCTAGAACCCCTGGGCTCAGTCAATCCTCTCACCTTGGCCTCCCAAAATGCTGGGATTATAGGCTTGAGCCACCGCACCTGGCTACAAGCCAATATTTAACGGTCCTTTTCTAGATAGATTTCAGACACGCGGTGAGGTGACTCCCTGAGCTATGAGTTGTAAACTGTGAACTTGGTAATGTTATCTCCCTCGGGGCCAGTCCTTGCCTTTGGAGTTGGTCCTGTCCTGTCCCGTACAGCCACCACGAGGCCCATGGGCTGGCTGAGCACCTGAGGCGTGAGCAGCCCACATTGCGCTGTGCCATAAGTGGAAAATACACCCTGGATTTCAAAGACTCCGTGCAACCAAGTAATGTAAAATGTCTCATTCGTTTTTATGTGGATGGCACGCTGAAATGGTAAAATGTGAATGTGTAGCCTGGGCACGGTGGCTCAGCCTGTCATCCCAGCACTTTGGGAGACAGATTGCCTGGGGTAAGGGGGCGGTTCAAGACCAACCTGGGCAACTTGGTGAGACCTCGTCTCTACAGTAAATCACATAAACGTCTACGGCCTGAACGTGCCCGATCTCGTCTGACCTCAGAAGCTAAGCAGGGTCGGGCCTGGTGAGTACTTGCATGGGAATAAACCACACAAACTAGCCGGACGTGGTGGCGCGCGCCTGTAGTTCCAGCTACTTGGAAGGCTGAGGCAGAAGGATCGCCGGACCCCAGCAGGTC
>NW_007245774.1:0-42386 GCF_000164805.1 Carlito syrichta | reverse complement strand
GCGGTGGCCGGGAGCGTGCCAATGCCCTCCAGTCTGGGTGACAGAGTGAGACTCCAAGTCAAAAAAAAAAAAAAAAAAAAAGGAATGTGTTAGATTAAGCAAAAATGCATGCGTGAAATTTACTTCACTTGCTTTTTTTAAATAAGCTTTTCCAAAACGTGGCCGCTACCAGAAAATTTTCAATGGCCTGCGTGGCTCTCCCGTGGGGCGTGCATTATTTTTCTGCTGGGCGGCATGGCTCTGCAGAGAAGCAAGCATTGTTCAACCCAACCCCGAGAGCTGTGGAGCAAGACTTATTTCACAGTGGGTTTCCTGACCTGTGCCCTGCGGGTGCTCCTGCCCTAAAGCTGGCTCTCCGGGCAGTTGTCAAGGCCGCCTGCAGCAGGAGGCAAGCCGCTTCCCGGGAATGCCGGTGCTACGGCGCCTTCGTGGGTGGAGAACTGTAGTTTCTCAGGTCGCCAGGAGAGGGCCCTCTTGCCACACCAAACACTGAAAACCTGGGCCATCACCGCTGCTTGCCGTTTGGAATCTAGCGGCTCCCTACTCACCCGGATTGGCTTTTTTGTCTGTTTTTGGTTTTGTGTTTGTTTTGAGGTGGGGTCTCGCTCTGTCGCCCGGGCTGGAGTGCAGTGGCACGCTCACGGCCACCCCAGCGCCGACCTGCTGGGCTCCAGTGATCCTTCCGCCTCAACCTTCCAAATAGCTGGAACTGCCGGCGCGCGCCACCCCGCCCGGCTAGTTTTTGTGATTTATGGTAGAGAGGAGGTCTCGCCAAGTTGCCCCGGCGGGTCTCGAATCCTCGGGCTCAGTCAATCCTTTCGCCTCGGCCTCCCAAAGTGCTGGGATTACAGGTTTGAGACACCGCGCCCAGCTGCCACCCGGATTGTTAATCGGTTAACAGATGGATTGATTTAACTAAGGGAATAAAATTAATTCGTACTGAGTGGAAGAATTTCTTTAAAAGTTTCAGACGGACCTGGTATTCGGGAATCGCTCTAATGGCCAAAAAAACCCCATTATATTATTTTATCTCTTCCTCCTCTGATTTTTTTCTAAAACCCTTTGATTTACAATTTTACGAATAATTTGAATTTCTCGTTCAGACCCCTAGATAGACATGGGCATCTGAAATTTCCTGATGTGATTGTGTATAAAGGAGCTTTGTCCTGTCATGGATATGAAATATTTACAACAAAAGGGTGACCTGGTAGTTAATATTTAATGGCCTGTCATAATCAATGTTCTTAATGGAGATGGCTCTTCTGAAGCTAATTGTTCCCAGGTTCTGCTTCTCCTTGGACCCTTCTGGTAATATTTGGGTAATAAATTCTCATAAGTTGATACGGTCATTACCCTGAGTTCTTGCTTGCTGTCCTTATATGAAGAGGGAAATTTGGGCACAGTCAGTCACACAGGAACACAATGGGACAATAATGGCGGCTGAGATGGAGTGATTTGTCTACAAGCCAAGGAACACCAAGGATTGCCAGCCACCAGCGAAAACCAGAAGAGGCAAGGAGGGACCTTCCCTAGAGCTTTTAGAGTAACCACGGCCCTGATGACTTCTTGATTTCTGAGTCCATGCCTCCATAACTACGAGAGAACACATTTCTGCTGTTTGAAGCCACCCTATTGTATCACTTGTTACAGCAGCCCTGGGAGACTCAAACGCTATGGGACTCTTCAAAACAGAAGGCAGTTTGGAAGCTGGGCAAACAAAATCCCAGACACGATCTTCTGCTTTCTGTGCTAAAACATTTGACACGATTTCTTTTAAAGTATTTCTTAAAATTCTTTCAATTGATCATATAAATATTCAGAAATAACAAAGAGCTAAGACATCTACTTTGTTCAGATTTATCCATATATGTATGTGAATTAGCATGTACATAAATTCTGACATCAGATGAATAAATTACAGAGACAAATATGACCCAACCCCATCCTGTCGCACATGTAATTTATGTGGGGTAGAGGAAGTGGTGACATCTCACCTTCAGCAAGAACCTCTATCCCTCTCACTATCTTCACAGGTCTCATCTTGTCACACTAACCGTGTGATATTAACTTTACTTACAAAATTGAACTTGACATGGGTGTGTGGTCTAGCCAAGCTCACACACCCAGTACCTGATATCCGCTTGTCTTCTCTGGGTTAGACTAAGAAGAACGTCCACAGCAGAGATGAGTTTATGAACTCATCAGGAGATACTCTTCTGTAAAAGGTCTTTGGAGAACAATCTACCCAAACCACACGGTTGGCACCAACCTGCTGCCACACCTCGGCCTCTGCCTTTCCACTTTTCAAAAGGGCAGTCTTTCCTATCCTGAAGAGATAGCTACCAATAGTTTTATTCCAGATGGGTGTGGAAGCTCACACTTGCAATCCCGGCTCTTTGGGAGGCGTAGGCAGGAGGTTCACTTCAGCCCAGGAGTTCAAGACCAGCCTAGGCAACATAGTGAGACTCTGTCTCTATAAAAAATGTAAAAATGAACCACGGTTTCATGTAGTCCTAGCCACTCAGGAGGCTGAGGTGGGAGGATGGTTTGAGCCCAGGAAATCAATGCTGCAGTAAGCTATGATCACACAACTACTCTCCAGCCTGGGCGACAGAGCAAGACACTGACTCTGAAAATAATAATAATTCTTAGTCGCCTGCCCAGTCCAACCCAGAGCAGTCTCCTTTTCCAGAACACCAAATGCTTGTAACACTCCTCACCCTTGTGACACAGAACTGTGGATTGCTTATTTCTCCCCATGTGAATAGATTGTAAGCTCTTTGAGAACAGGGACCATGCCTTAGGCAGAGAGTTGCCCAAGAAACCCTGAAAGCTGAAAATATTGCAAATGAAAGCTCGCTTGTGAGTCCCCAGAAGTCCCCGATCCAAGAATAGCAAGTGACAGACAAATGCTCGAAAATGGGATAAATTGATGAATCCAAAGTTGGTTCTAGAAGCCAGCATCACTGGTGGGGCACAAGAGACAAAGAGGAAGATAAGGTTGGCAGAACCCTGCATGCTGTTCTGTTTTCATGAAAGAAAGAGGAAACATCCAGCAGTATCCACATTGCGGCAAAAATGCAGAAACAGGGTAATTCCTTCGGGTCCCCTCCCACTGTGGGACCTTTTCTGTCCTCTCAATAAATCTGGCTTCCAAAAAAAAAAATTGCAGAAACACAGAGCCATGGGAGTGTGATGTGCTAGGGATGGTGCTGAAAACAGAGGAGCCTGGAAAGAATGATTGAGGGAAACACCAAGGGAGAAGTTTTACTCAATCAGTAGGGTAGCCCTAACTTGGAGCCCATCAGAGCCCGCCTGACTTCTTGAGGAAAACTTGGGCATTCAGTGTCAGAATTAACTGTAAGGTCTGAGTGAGCAACATCACAAGGTAACATCCAGTATCTTTGCAATGTAATGGACTCCATTAGTAAATTTTCCTAAAATTTCATACCTCATGGTCTACATCACAAAAGATAGCGTCATGCCATGTCTGCCACAACAATGCCCTCAAAATGGTAGATTGTTATAAAGTCTGTTTTATTTTCCCATAAGAATAATGTGGGTAACCCCGTTGGATCCCTTCCTGCAAATGAGTGCCAGCAAGAAGTCCCCGATCCAAGAATAGCAAGTGACAGACAAATGCTCTGTCCTCTTACTAAATCCTGCTTTCTGGGGGGAAAAAAAGAGTCATGCTACACCTGGGCATCAAGCAGTTAGTAGAGATAAAAATAAAAAACACCACCAGTTACTGAGCATACACTACGAGCCAGACATCCTAGTTCATTCTCTGTCGTCTTTGCAAGAGAGAGAATGAACTTTGCCCTTGTACAGTAGGAAATATTTGTCCAGTTTTCAAGATAAGAAAACTAAGTTTCAGGGGTGTTAAGGGCCAGTGCTTGGGTCTCACTTCAAAATCTCTAAGAGTTTCTGTTGTACCACAACATGTCAAGCAACAGGCATAAAGGCAAAGATGAAACTCTAAGCATCCACAGTGATTTCGAGTAGTATTGTTATACTCTGCTCCAAGGGACTGGTTTAAAGCAGCGAGAGAATTTAGAGGTGGTATAGTTCATCGTCTTCACAGACTAAGAAGGAAGTTAAGTGACCTTCCCAAAGTCAAAAACAAGGCAGAGGGATCACTGAGTATAGAACTGAGACCTGATTGGAATCATACCACCTTTCATCCAAGCTGGTCCCTTTACTCCTTAAGGAGGGCACCAAAGCGGTTGCATGGAAGAGTCAGGATTAGAACCTAGGACTTCTGGACTCCAAGCCCAAAGAGAGCTCCTTGCACCACATTACAATGTGCAGACACAGCACAATAAAGTTACAATGTCACGGTTGGCACTTCCAGAATATATCTGTGTTGTAATACCCATGAGTTAGACAATCAATGCACAATGCTGTCCTTTTTCATTCGGGAAATTTAGAAGGAGGTCGGAGGGTTAGGTGTCTTTCACATAATAGTCTACTCAATTTAGATTTGTTGATTGACATATTGGCCACTTGGATCAATTACATGATACTTTACACTCCGGGGTCTTTGAAGAGAGCCAACTTCTAAATAAGTTAATGTCTCCATCTCCCTCCAAGGTATGAATTTCCTCTGACCTAAATCAACCCTTTAGGGGCTCTTATAATATCCCTTTTCTGGAGTTTCTCACTTGTCCCTGGCACAATAAAACTACTTTGTGTGAGGGTATTTCTTGCCTTGATAGGGTAGTATACTTTCTCTTTTAAGAGGGAACCTGAACCTTTTGTTACTACAAAGTCCCACCATTGAAAAAATAGGTCCTAAAACATGAAAAGTGAAACTCAGACATTTCTGTTTTTTCACATCTTATTTGTAATGTTCCCAAGCATAAGATCTCTTACTATAGTGTTTCAATAATCTGCAAATACCTGATCCTAAGGATATATATAGCACTTGTGATTAACACGGGAATGCACTGCTTCTCGTATTTATATTACAGACCCAAGTTGTGTCATTACAAAATCTATTATAAATTTGCTTTTCAGACTGCTTCTATTAGTCATTCACACTACCGAGTGTGTTTTGGATGATGCCGTTTGGCCCAGTGCTTTGTTGTGCTAGGTAAGGTAAGCTTCAGCACTCACGAGTACCGGGGTGGAGAATGGAATTTTCCAATGAAAAACACAGACATTTTGCAACTTCAAAAATATCATTGGCCAGGAATTGCCCTTGGGAATAGTTTGCCTGGCATAGAATACCTTATTTTCCCAGGATGACCTTAGGATATAATTTGGTAATGAGATCATTTGGCAGCCTTGAGCTTTAATACAGTGAAATTAAATAATTGAATTGGCTGTGGTTTTTAACTTACCCTTACTCTTCCAAGGCGGAATATGGCCAAGATTATGAAGAAACATTTGGGCTTTCAAGACTTCCATTTTGTAATTACAATTTGAATAATATGAAAAGACAACTCTCTTTTGTAGAACTGAGTGTCTTTACATGAACAAGTAAATTATTTTGTTGTATCTAGTTTCCTCTGCAGGTATAGTTCAGGCCCAACCTTTTCTATGATCAGTGAGGCTTACATTTCTAACTACTTGTTTCTAACTTATGAGGCATACATTGTATTTATTACTGGTTTTGATTCATAAAGACTGATTTCTGTTTGTATCAGCTTTACTTTTCCAACTGTTTTAGAAGTTTTCAAGAACAAGGGACCATATTTGACTTTTGTTTTTGAACATCAAATTCAAGTGCTACATACCTGATACAATCTCAATTAACACCAGTTGATCAAGTGATTGAAAACCATTATTGGTTCAAATCTAGCTGTGTCGCCAATTCTATTGTCTCTTCTGACCCAGGGTTTACTTCTATGTATACTTATAAATAAGAATTCCATCTCACATACTTTGATTCCAAAGCCCAACAATATTATAGCAAAGTATGAACAGGAGTGTGGAACCTCTTATCTAGTTAAAATATTGGCTTTAAAGTGCCTGGAAACAGCTTCCAATAAAACTTTTTTTTTGGTTGACAATTTTGTTTTTTCATAGGAAACTTAAAATATATCATAAAGAGTATTACTAACTGATTTTCAATCGTAAGGTTTCAATTGGTATAACTTTTCCTTTTTTTTTTTTTTTTTTTTTTTTTTTTTGGTGGGAGTTTTACTCTTGTCTCCCAGGCTAGAGTGTAATGGCATGCTCACAGCCACCACAGTCTCTGCCCACTGGGCTCAGGTGATCCTTCCATTTCAGGCTTACAAGTAGCTGGAATCACAGGCATGTGCCACCATACCCGGTTAATTTTTTTTTTAATTTATTATAGAGAAAAGGTCTTGCCAAGTTGCCTAGGCTGGTCTCAAACCCTTGGACTCAGTCAATCCTCTTGCCTCCACCTCCCAAATTACTGGGATTACAGGCGTGAGCCACCATGCCCGGTTTGGAGTGACCTTTTCAACAAGGGTCCCCTGTCTTGTTCCCATACCTCCCCCTCACCCAACCACTCAGAAAATTACCAAAAGGCCATTTACTGAATTTTTAGCTCATAGTTAATTCACAAGGCTTCTCTGTGTTTTCTACACAAAACCACAACCAATTTTTTTCCCCAGACACAATTTCATCTTTTAAAAAATGTTTGTAGTATCAAAAACTGATATAAGTTTATGTACTTTGAAACAGAAGCTCTCAAAGCATAAGGTTTCAGCAAAGAGTTGCTTGAAGTCAATGCAAATGAGCTTCTTAAAAAATGAAAAGAGCATTACACTATTTTCAGAAAAAAATTTCTAAAAAGACATCATATTTGAGAACTCCCTGGTATAACACATAATTGCTACTCTCATAATGTATTCATTTTAGTTCTGCTTAATTTTGTTGATTTCACTTAGCAATCAAATGGAACAATGAACAAATAATTGGCAGACTATAATTCCTGGGAAAATATTCACTTAGATAATGATATGCAAAATTCTTTTGCTCATATAGACAACCATTAGTTTGATGATGGCATTGTTGCTGTTTGGGAGATTGTGCTATTTGGCACTCGGGGAACGTCCTGAAATTGAACTTAAATTCTCCTAAGTCCTTCTCCTGAAACTAGTCCATGAGAAGTAAACGAAGGTTGATTTTTTGGACTAAAAATGATTCCACCCCAATCCCCTCACCTCAGATCTCCGTGTTGATTTAGTGACAGCAATCTTGAGAAATTTTGCCTATTCAAAAATCAGCTGGAATGCATTACTCTGGAGGAGTGCTCTTTGGATAATAAGAGCTTCTCTGTTCAAATTAATTTTGCTGCTGGAATATGTATTGGCCAGCATATTTTGAAGGTGCGGAAAACGAATTCCTCTTTTCTAAGCTAAAGTCTTCCCCTTTATAAAATACTCAAGCAGTGCTTTATCATGGAGCCTTACTTTATAAGCATCTGCCTTTATTCACTCCATTTTTTATCTAATGTTTGATATTGTAATAAATGCAATAGTTGTCTTACATATACATACACATATATGGTACCAACAACAAACATTTTATAGTTGCTTGTGAATAGTATTTAGAATGTGAAATCTTACATATTTCTTGTATGCTAAGACCAGGATATCAATTTTTCCTATCTCCTTTATAAAGATGTATTCTGAAATATTATAGTGGCAGATACACTCTAAAATGACCCCCAATAAGTCACAGCCTTGTATAATCCCCTTCCCCGGAATGCAAGCAGAACCTGTGACTTGCTTCAAACCAATAGAATATAGCAAAGGGAAAGAATTTTGCATATTTAATTAAGGTACCTAATTAGTTAACTTTGAGTTCAACAAAATGAAGCTTTTCCTGGGTGGATCTGAACTAATCAGGTGAGCCCTTTAAAGAGGGTGTGAGACTTCCATGAAGTCAGAGACTTAAACCTGCAGAAAGTGTGTGTGTGTGTGTGTGTGTGTGTGTGTGTGTGTGTGTGTGTGTGTGTGTTCTGGCTTTGAAGAAGCAAGTAATCAGATATCATGAATTCTGCAGAGGGTGTGAGACTTCCATGAAGTCAGAGACTTAAACTGGCAGAAAGTGTGTGTGTGTGTGTGTGTGTGTGTGTGTGTGTGTGTTCTGGCTTTGAAGAAGCAAGTAATCAGATATCATGAATTCTACAGAGGGTATGAGACTTCCATGAAGTCAGAGACTTAAACCGGCAGAAAGTGTGTGTGTGTGTGTGTGTGTGTGTGTGTGTGTGTTCTGGCTTTGAAGAAGCAAGTAATCAGATATCATGAATTCTACAGAGGGTATGAGACTTCCATGAAGTCAGAGACTTAAACCGGCAGAAAGTGTGTGTGTGTGTGTGTGTGTGTGTGTGTGTGTGTGTGTGTGTGTTCTGGCTTTGAAGAAGCAAGTAATCAGATATCATGAATTCTACAGAGGGTGTGAGACTTCCATGAAGTCAGAGACTTAAACTGGCAGAAAGTGTGTGTGTGTGTGTGTGTGTGTGTGTGTGTGTGTGTGTGTGTGTGTGTGTGTTCTGGCTTTGAAGAAGCAAGTAATCAGATATCATGAATTCTACAGAGGGTATGAGACTTCCATGAAGTCAGAGACTTAAACCGGCAGAAAGTGTGTGTGTGTGTGTGTGTGTGTTCTGGCTTTGAAGAAGCAAGTAATCAGATATCATGAATTCTACAGAGGGTGTGAGACTTCCATGAAGTCAGAGACTTAAACTGGCAGAAAGTGTGTGTGTGTGTGTGTGTGTGTGTGTGTGTGTGTGTGTGTGTGTGTGTGTTCTGGCTTTGAAGAAGCAAGTAATCAGATATCATGAATTCTACAGCCACAAGGAAATGAATCCTGCCAGTAACCTTAAGTAGGTTGTCAGTCTATCCATTCCTAGTTGAGCTTGCAGATGAGAATGCATCCCAACCTAAACCTTGATTTCAACCTTATGAGACCCTGAGCAGACAACCCAGCTAAGCTGTGCCTGGCCTCCTGACCCACAGAAACTATTAGACAATAAAAATATGCTGTTTTAAGCCACCGACTTGGTGCTAACTTGTTATGCAGCAATAGAAAACTATTACCATCATATTTCACATTTTAAATGGCTATTTATGAACCCCTACAAGCATTTCCTTTAAAGTCTGGAAAAGGATAAATGTGTGTATTCTCAACACTTTTCACTTTGAGAAAGAGGAAAAGGTGTCACTGCAGAAGTTTTCATACTTAGAAAATCAAGAAAATATACTGAAAATCTATTAGAAAAAAGGTGTCTGCCAGAATTAACCTGCATATACGCATGGCCTCCTGCATATAAACCATAATCCACTAGGAAATATCAGAGAAAAATATATACTACTTATGACAGCAACAATAGTACAATAAAATGCCTAAAGATAAATCTAAGATAAATCTAGTTCAGAAACTATATGAAGAAAATAATTAAGCACTATTAAGAAGTATACAGGAAGACTTGAATAAAGATATGTCATGTTTTCAAAACCTTAGGAAAATTCAATACTGTAAAGTTGTTCGGCTTCCCTAAATTAATCATAATCTGCCCTAAATTAATCCATCAATCTAATTACAAAATAAGTAAGTTCTTAGGTAGAACTTGACAGATGATATGGAAGTTCATATGGAAAAATAAATAAAATAAAATTTTATTTTTGTTTTTGTTTTGTTTTCTTTTGTTTTGAGTTGGAGTCTCACTCTGTCACCCAGGCTGGAGTTCAGTGGCACACTCACGGCCACTCCAGTGTCGTCCTGCTGGACTCCGGAAATCCTTCTGCCTCAGCTTTCCAAGTAGCCGGAACTACAGGCGCACACTACCATGCCTGGCTAATGTTTTCTTTAATTGTAGAGACAAGGTCTTGCCAAGTTGCCCGGGCTGATCTCGAACCTGCGGGCTCAGGTAATCCATTCACCTCGGCCTCCCAAAGTGCTGGGATGACAGGCTGAGCCACCAAGCCCAGCCAGAAAATCTTAATGATTCTGAAAATTATTGATAGCTAACACTTAGTGAGTGCTGTGTTCTAAGCCCAATTCTGTGATGTGCTAATCTCATTCAATTCCTCAGACAGTCTCATTAAACAGACGCAGAAACAGGAGTATAGAGAGATTAAGTAGCTTCCAAATATATGCTGGAGCCATGATTTGAAGCTAGTATTCTAACATCAGAAACTGAGCTCTTAACTAGTTCTCCTTCTGCTTGGAATACATTGGACAGTTCCACAAGATATTGAAATGTATTATAAAGCTATTGTAGTAAGTTTTGTTGGAGTAAGACTAGATGGTCAAAAAGGAACCATTAAACATCTTCAAGCAGTCAGACAAATAAATCCTTGTGAGAGTGTGGTATACAATAAAGGTAACCTTTCAAGTGAGTGGAGAAAAGATGTATGTTAAATAAATAATATTGGAACAGTTGGATCCCCATTTGGAATAACTAAAAATAAACACCAAAATAAAGTCCAGAAGAAGATATAAACATGTTGTTTTGAATAATCTCATAGTGGATAAGATCTTTCTAAACACAGCAGAAAGAAAAAGAATGAGCAATTTCCATGCCAAAAAAGTAATGACCCAAAGAATAAAATGGAAAAATTTTTGCAACACACACAACAGGAGAACTTCTTTAATATGCAAAAGTCTTTAATTAACATTAAGAAAAGATGATAAGATGAATACCAACAGTAGAAAACTGAACAAAGAATGTGGACAGACAGTTCAACACAATTATGGATATACAATCTTTTAAAAATCCTCTTATTATGCAAAATTTCAAACATACAGAAAAGTAGAGATATGTGTTCATTGAACCCCCACAATACATTTCCAGCTACAAGAACCACCAATTCCTAGTCACTCTTATTTCATTCATACCACACACCCATTTCTGACATCATACTGCATTATGAAGTAAGCCATTTTGTCTGAAATTTTGTCAGAAAGTATGGCCAGGCACAGTGGTTCACTCCTGTAAACCCAGCAATTTGGGATGCCAAGATGGGAGGATTGCTTGACCCCAGGAGTTTGAGACCAGCTTGGACAACAGTGAGACTTCATCTCTACAAAAAAAATTTTTTTTAAAGTAGCTAGGTGTGATAGTGAGCACCTGTTGTCCCAGCTACTTGGGAGATTGAGGTGGA
Organism: Carlito syrichta; assembly: GCF_000164805.1. Classification (NCBI taxonomy): domain Eukaryota; kingdom Metazoa; phylum Chordata; class Mammalia; order Primates; family Tarsiidae; genus Carlito; species Carlito syrichta. Next base: position 31,296 of record NW_007245774.1, on the reverse strand, counting down.
AGGATCACCTGAGCCCAGGAGGTTGAGGTTGTGGTGAGATGTGACCCTGCCACTGCACTCCTGGGTGACAGAATGAGGTCCTGACACAAAAAAAAAGAAAAAGAAAGAAAAGAAAAACACAGTTATCCATCAGTATTCATTGGGGATTGGCTCTAAGACCCCTCCAAGATACCAAAATCTACAAATGTTCAAGTCTCTTATATAAAAGCTGTATATAACCTATGAACATCCTCCCATATACTTTAAAATTATCTCTCTAATAACTAGTACAACTTATAATAACTAGTTACTTGGGCCCACCTGTCCAGTGCAGCAAAGCCAAACATTGACAACCAGATTCAGTAACAGAGAATGAGGCACTTATTTCAGGGTGCCAAGCAAGGAAAATCGGGCAGCTCAAGTTTAAGACCAGTCCTCACTGATGCCTTGGGGGTAAAAGTTTTTAAAGGCAGGGAGGCAGAGGTTATAGGCAAAGTCATAAATCAACACACAGAGGCTATACATTTGTTTATCCTTAAGAGATGGAACATCTCAAAACAGGGGAGTCCACAGGTCATAAGTGGATTCAAAGATTTTCTGATTTGCAATTGGTTAAGGAGGTAAAGCTTTGCATGAAAATGTGGTGTCAGCCGAAAAGAATGTTAGGCCTGGCTTATGGGCATAACTTCCCCTAGTGTGCTCAGGAAGAAATTTAGGACAAAGAACAGCAGAGTTCAGTCCTCAGTTTCCCTTTATCTGAGTTCTATGTCTCAGCAGATCCATTTGGTGGGGATCTGAGTTTCTGAAAAACAACTAAGGGACTTAGATTAAGATGCTATATTTAGTTTCTACAGGAAACCAAACATCCCATGATTCTAACTTCCTTGGCTATTACTTTAAACTACTATCACCTTATTTATCAAGTTGCATATTTACCTCTTAGGGCAAACTAGTGCCTGGAATTTCCCATGAAGGAACTCAAGACTTTCCTTTATGTCCATTCTTTGGCAGAGGCTGGGGATGCAAACCTCAAGAGAGGTCCCTGCTCTGTCTCACAATATAAATAGTTGTCATGCTGTATTGTTTAGGGAATAATTACAAGAAAAAAGTCTGCACATATTCAGTACAGATGCAATCATCTTTTATTCTTTAATATTTTCACCAGCAGTTGTTTGACCCATGGATGGGGAACCCATGAATATGGAGGGTCAACTGTATGCCTAAGATAAATGAATACTGTATTTCCTATTTTATTGGCAAATACCCAATTAATTTGACTTACTTTGGGAGAGGATCTTAAGAAAAGGGGAAAACAGAAAAAATATGGCTAGTACCTAATACTCTCTGAAAGGGAAAAAAGGGGAGTTTTGGAAAGAAAGCAAAGATTTTCCACCTTCCTTCAACAAACAGAGCACAATCAGCCACAAGTGCTTGAATATAGAATATAGAACAAGAGTTAAAGGAGACATTTTTTGAGGGGAAAAAAGAAGTCCAGAAAAAGACTTAGGCTGAGCAGGAGTGGGAAAAGTGTTTGAACCCAACTCTTTCTATTATTTGTGTGCCAAGTACTCACAGTCTGGGGGAGGGCAGTGTTCACCTTCAAGTTTCTGGAGGGCAGGCACTCACCTTTTCTTTTGTGCCATGCCTTGCCTCATGCCTGCTCTTATGTAATCAATGAGGAGTGGCTGTTTCATCCCCACACCCTCCATCACATGACTGAATGATTTTGATAGGCAGGTTCCCAGACCTGCTTCTCAGTCCACACACTGCTATGGCTTCATATGAATAAAATGAACAACCATAAGAGAGAAATGGCTGGGCCTCCTGGAGTACATTGAGCGATATGCCACCTGACACGCCCCAACAGGTTTCCTGTCTGAGTCACTTCTTTCACAGGATCATCCCAGTCAGCACTTTGCCTTCCTTTGAGTTATATTCCAGGTTAGGGAGGGAGCTGGAAACTCAACAAGCAGAGACCTGACTCCCGGGTGCACACAAGTGGCTGTTCAGGGCATGTGTGAAGGCGTTAATGTAATGCCTTTTAGAATGGTCTTGGTGGGATGGATTCAGTCTCGGAAGGGCCGCTTGTGAGACCCTGCCAGGAGACCACAAATGCCACCTGCCGGCCTACTGACCTCTCTGATTTCCAAAGTCCTTGATCACAGCAGAGCAACGTCATTTTGCTCAACAAACCGTGGCGATTTAGGCACATACCCTGTGTGTATATGTGACAGGTAAGAGCACAGAGGTAGGGGATGTTAACAAAATGAATAAAATGAAGTCTTAGCCTTGGGGGTTTTACTATCTGGACAGGCAGAACAGTATGTCAGTGAGACTAACAATTTTTGAATGTCTCCCCTGTGCCAGGCACTGTGTTAGACACTTAGCATGCATTGTCTAAGGGCAAATCAAGGTCCAAAGTGCAATGAGCATTCAGAAAGTCTTCAATTTTCTTGAGGAAGTGACATTGGAGCTGGCATTTAAAGAATAGGTATGATGGCCGGGCGCGGTGGCTCAGCCTGTAATCCCAGCACTTTTGGAGGCCAAGGAGAGAGGGTTGCCTGAGCCCGGGGGTTCGAGACCAGCCTGGGTATTGTGGTGAGACCTTGTCTCTACAATAAATCACAAAAACTAGCCTGGTGTGGTGGCGTGCATCTGTAGTTCCAGTTACTTGGAAGGCTGAGGTGGAAGGATCGCCTGAGCCCAGCAGGTCGAGACTGCGGTGGCCGTGAATGTGCTCCTGCACTACAGCCTGGGTGACAAGAGACTCCAACTCAAAAAAAAAAAAAGAAAGAAAGAAAAATAATAGGGATGAGACAGAATGGAATACAAACTCTTAATTATTCAAAGCCCTGAGCACCTGGAAGTGCTGGCTGGTGAATTTTTAGCTTCATCGCCTGCCACTCCATTTCCACGGCTCCTCTGCTTCCTACATTCCAGCCATCTCTCAAACATGTCATGTATTTTATCTTCCACGCCTTTATTCTTGCTTTTCCCCTCTGCCTGAAACGGCCTAGCCTCTGTCAAAATAGTTCAAGATGTTGAGGTTCTGTTTAAGTGACACCTTCCCTAAGACATTTCTAACCATTCCATCAGAATTAAACCTTTTCCCTCCCGGGTTCCACAGTGCTTCCTGCCTCTATTCTATCTAGCACTTGTCACCCTGAAGTCAAACTCCACCTTTGTCATTTAAGAGCTGCATGGATTAGGGGACTTCTGAGATCTCTCTGAGGCTGTTTCCTCATTCGTAAAAAGGGGATACTTAAGATCTACCTCACAGAATTCAATAAGATAATATGCAAAAGTACTTTGTAAACTGTTGCACATGTAACATATTTACATTTTTAGCATGCAAAAAGGTAAAAAAAAAAAATTCTACTCCACTAGAATGCAAGGTCCCAGAGAACAGGAATTTTAAAAAGGAAAACTCCTTTTGAAATAACATTTATAGGGGAGTTGAAAGGGTATATAGCAAATTCCCAAATACTCTTCACCCACCTTTACCTACTGTTAACATCTCAACCACAGTACATTGATCAACAGTAAGAAATCAACATTGGGACAATACTATCAGCTAAACTTCTCGTTTTTATCAGTTTTTCAACTAATGCCCTTTTTCTGTTCCAGGATGGAATCCAGAATCCCACACATTGAATTCTCTTGTCTCCTTAGTCCCTTCAATCTGTGACAGTTCCTCAGTCTTCCTTTGTCTTTCATGACCTTGACTTTTTGAAGAGCAATGGTCATTTTGTATAAGTAGAAAAACCCTCAACTTGAAACTTTCTGGTGTTTTTCCACGATTAGATGGAGGTTATAGATTCTGGAGAAGAATACTACAGAGGTGATATGTCTCCTCATTGCATACGGTGGGGGGCATGGGGCATTGTATCAACATAACTTATCACTGACAATTAAAGGGATTTTTGACCGGTCATAACTAGCATCTAAAACAGACTAGCACAATAAATCTCAACAAATTCTTCCCTTTTAACTGTTCTGTCTCTTCCACTAAATTGTAAACTCTTAAATGACAAGAACCATATCATATTTATTTTCATAGTTTCCTAATGTCCAGTATTTGTATTTAGTTTCAGTAAGTGTTTAGGATGAACTGAAAAGCAAGTTGGAGACAAGCTGCATCTTCGGGCAAAAATCTGGTTTATTTGATAGTCATAAGGGAACCAATGACTGATTTTAAGCAGCTTAGTTAATATTTCAAGTGTCTAATAAGTCCTGGCATTCTGCTAATGGCTGAAGTCCTACAGCATTTTATCAGAAACTGTAAGGGTAAAGAGAAATGGGGGGAAAGGACTTGTAGATGCAGGGCAAAAGAGGGCGTTGAGCTTCGAGCCTGGATGATTCAGATTTGGTGATAACTATTCCAAGGAGAGACCAGCGAAGGATGTTTGGGGCAGAAGGTAACTAGTTTGGCTTTGGATGTGTTGAATTTGTCTTACAGAAATATCCCGTGAAGGGGATTTCTGGGAGGCAGCTGTAAATGCTGGGTAGGGGACAGGGTGAGACTAGAGATCCAGATTTGAAGCCATTTCTAATCTGTTGATAGCTGGAAGTCCATGAAAGGGGACAAGCTGAGCAAACATGGAGTAGAGATAAAGGACAGCGGACTCGAGGAAATTCTACTCTTGAGTAAGAAGGGGAGACGGTGGAGATAGAGAAGGAGCGCATTAGGAAGGTGGACAAGAAAGATTTCAAGAACTGGTTAGTTGACAATTAACAGGGGGGAAGCCAGTACTTTAATTACTTAGAGGAGATACCAGATGACTGGAAAGAATTAGGGAATTAGTGGGAAGTGACATGACAGGGGACTAAACGGCTGTTTTTCTTTTCCTTGAGACGCTTAACTGTGAACAAGAAGGAAGAAAAGGGGGGTTGCGGCTGCAAGCCACAGAAAGGCTGAGAAAAGGTTTCTAGTGCTGCCTCTAACCCCTGACCTACATGAGCGCGCACGAAGCGTCTAGCCTCTCAACTGTCCTTGTCAATATAAACCGGCATAAATAATATCCCTTCTGCAAGACGAGTTCAGGAGCCTGCTTGCCCATAAGACCGCAAACGGGAGGGCAGCGGCCATGCACACCTCGTTTATATTCATGTTCCCAAAGCCTCCTAGGGCCAACACAATAACCACTGGAAACATGTCTGTCGAATGACGTGTAAGGTACGAGCAATAACAAGCGCCGACAAGACCGACGAGTCTGCTTGTTCGCCCATCACCGTGCCGTGCGCCTTCCCGCGCAACCCCTCCGCATTCTTCACCACCCCAGACAGGTAGTGATGGCCCCCATTCTACAGATGAGGAAACGGCATGGATGAGGAGCAGTAATGGGCCCAGTCTCCACCAGCCGGGTCCTGGAGTTGCAATGCCTTTTTCACTCAAGGGCCACAAAACGACACGACACAGAGACGGGGAGGCAAAGGAGTCAGAGCCAATAAGACGTCCAGAGGAGGAAGGGGAGGGGAGAAAAGACACCCGTTCTTCTCCCTTGGCGCTCCTCTGGGCTCTCCAGGCCGCCTCCAGGCCCTAGGCCCGAGTCGCAGTGCGCCTGCGCCAAGTGTGACTTCCGCCAGGCCTCGATCGGCCTCGGGGCCGCTTCCCGGCCTCGGGAGAGCATGGGCTGTGGCGAGACGCTGGGAGACCGGTGACCGGGCAGCGCGCGTGCTGATGACGAAAGCGGAAGCGCACAGGCCAGAGGCGGGACCAGAGCCCGGAGAGGAGGGGGCTCGGGATTGCGGAAGTTTGGGGAGGAGGGTCGGGCGGATTGGTGGCCGGCGGGTTGTTTTAGAGCAAGTCCAAGAAGAGGGGTCGCCGCTCGGGGTTCAAGAGCCACCAGCCTCCCCAGTCTGGGGGCTGTTACACCGGTCGCGGTCCGACGTCGCGTCTGTTGGCTCTCCTCGCCCCCTGTTCCCCACCCAAGGAACCGCCCGGGCTCTCCGCCATGGCTTCCACTTCGCCCAACCTCCAGGTACCACTGCTCCCCTCCCGTCCCCTAGAGAGCCGGAGCCGAGGGGAGGCGCGAGAAGGGGGGTGCGGGGGGCGGGGAGGAGGGAGGAAGCGGCCGCGCCCCTAGTCGGGGAAGAGGAGGGCGGGCCCGCGCGGAGCCGCAGGTGGGAGAATGGGCGCTTTCCGGCCGAAGGATCGTTTCCGCTCTTGGGGTCGCCCGAACCACTGGCTTTGTGTGACTCTTGACTTTTGTTGAGGCTTATAAAAAAGAAAAAGAAAAAACAAAGCAGCCGAACTTGAACCAAACTGGGCAGATCTCTCCCATCAGTGTTCGAGAGAAAGGAAAGGACGTAATTTTTTGCCAAACACTCCTCTGGACCAATTTAAATAGAATGGTCATAGTTCTCACTTAGTTTCTCACGCTGATGTAGCATTCATTCCGAGCTGTCAGGTGAGTGAAAATATGAGGACTGCTGAGAGTCTTGAGTTTAGAGCCAGCCTGCATACTGTCTCTGTGAATTCACTGACTGTATGTGTTTATGTGCACTCCTGTGGCTCCCAAATTGTGATATAAGATCGGGGAGTAGTCTTGAACTGCTCTGTGGTTTCACTTCTTCATCCCTACCACGATGAGCACAGTGTTTTGTCCTAAATTATGAAGTCCTGATCGTTAATCGTGATTAATTAGTTAGTTAATCGTTAGTTGTCTGTGAAATGGACTTCATTATGCAATAATAATGAATTTTACATAACTTATGTAATAGTGTCTTCCATCCCCAGAATGGATCTAGGACTTGAATGGGGTTTAGAATGTAATATAGCTTATCCTCGAGGACTCCCAGACCAGTAAGTCAATTTAAGACAGGAGAGGGGCATGAGATACCTATATTGAATCTTTATCTTGGACTTCGGATTAATAGGTATTTATTGAGTGCCTGGTATAGGCACCAAAGGTAATGGAAGAACTTCTTAACCCAGGATAATTGATCCTGAAGAAAGACCACTCAAAGTAGGCCCATTTAAACAGAGATCAAACTTTCAACACACACATGCAGTGGGAGAGGCGGCTTACTTGGGCCTTTATCTTAGAAATCGACCTACAAGATTATGAAGATAATTGTTTTATATCTTCCACAAAATACTGAAATTGCAACAGTGACTCATTTTGTAGAATAAAGAATGAATCACCTGTTGATTTGTCTGTATTTTTCTACCAAGATTGCAAATTAAACTAAGATACAACAATCTTCACTTAGTCTTAAAGTTTTTTGGTATCCCCATTTGGAAAGGGTCTTTTTGATTAAATATATTTGGAAAAGATATTGGTCTTTTGGTAAAAGCATTGTTCCTTTGAGTAGTAAAGGTGATTTCTTTTCAAGTGCCCATCTTGTTGATTTGTAAAGCAGTTTCATTCAATCAGCTTTTCATTTATCAGACTTTTACTGTGATTTGGGCATCCTACAACAAATCTTCATTTACTGATAGCTTTCTTCCACAGGATATGCAATTTTGTTCTTTAACTAGAATGCATCATATTTGAATTGGATTGTTGGATATTCTTCAGTGAATCAGCTAAAGACTGACCAGTATTAAAGTCATAGTTGCTAGTGTTAAACAGGAGGAATCTTCCGTTATAATTTTATTAGTGGTCAGTTCACAGGTGTGCCTTGTCATTCAACCTTCTCAGCTTTCTAACTAGGAAATTTGGATGGAGACCATTCACTTAATCATTAACTTTCCCACAGAACAAGGCAAAAATCCTTGTAGCTAAATAGTGGGGACAGATAACTAAAACTCAAAATTGTAAAATAATTTTAAAAATACTATAATGTAGTACCCTCTACAGATTTGTTTTCTGCTGTTTCAATTAGCATGATCAACCTTGATCTGAAAATATTAAGTGGAAAATTCCAGAAATGATTTATACTTCTTAAATGCTACATCACAATGCCTGTCATTCACCTTAATTCATCTTATCATGTAGGCATTTTCGCATCTCACATTATCACAGTACTAAACTGTTGTGAGTATAGTAAAGTAGGATTTTGGGAGAGAAAAACTACATTCATATAACTTGTATTCAGTTATATCATTCTACTTTATTCTTAGTTATTATTGTTAATCTGTGTCTTATTAGTAAATTAAACTTAATCATGGGTATGTATAGGAAAAAGCATGGTATATATATAGGATTTGGTACTTTCTGAGGTTTCAGGCATCCACTGGGGGTTTTGGGATGAATCTCCTGAGCATAAGGGGGGACTACTACAATAGAACTAGAGGTTAGTGTGGGAGGGCAGAAGGAAGGGCATATCTCAGTCATCCACAGACAAATAAGAAGTGTTTCACAGAAGAGTTGATGTGATCTTAGATAAAGTGAATGGTAGTTATATTAATTGCTTTATGTTTGACGTGATTTCATTTAATCCTCAAAACAACTCTCAAAGTGAATATCATTCCAGTTTCACTGTATAAGAACCTAAGCTTATTAAGGTTACGATTTCCCCAAAACATACAGTTAATTAGTTTTGAAGACAGTTTTGAATCCAAGAGTGTCTGCTTAGGAGTCTTTGTTTTTTTCACCACAACAGTCTGCTTTCTTGAATAGGAAAGCAGAGAAAATCAACTTCTACCTCAATCCAGAATTGTAATAAATCTTGCAGAGAGTTGGCGGGGAAACTACAAGTAATATAATGAATATAATGTGAAAAAGAACTCAAAGTATACTCAGTCTTAAATATTTATTGAGTGTTTACTCTGCCATGCACTTTGCTGGGTCCTGGGGAATCAAAATGCATACATTATTCACGACCTCAGATTGCTTATGCTCTGATGTGAAAACAGACCTAGAAAGACATAGAATACAGCATGATTATTGGAAATATGCACTGGAGACATTGGAATTACAGAGGAAGTGTAGGCTAGGCCACGCTGGGAGTACTGGGAAGGGTTTTACAGCGGGAGGACCTTGACTACTGCATTGAACTCTGGAGAAGCTAGGGTTTTGCAGGGAGACAGTGGAATAGGATCTTCCAGGTGGAGTGTATGCTGTATACAAAGGCCTGCTGTCTGAGTCGGTCCAGGTCGTGCCAGTAGTTTGATATGGCTGGAACTTCATGTACTAGGTGGGAGCTCGAGTCTGAAAAGTTAGGCCACATGTGCCGCATAAATGATGGGTCCTCATTCTGCTGTGGATAGGAGTCATAGAAGGTTTTCATGCATGGAGTAATGTGCTCAGGTTTTTGTTTTAGAAGCTATCACGTGTACAGGGAAAAACTTGACAGTAGCAAGCCAGGAGGCAGGGAGACCAGTTAGGAGGTAGGGTCTGTGTGATGAGAGATGATAAGGGGCCAAGTTGGTGCTGAGACTATTCAAACAAAGAAGAAAGAATTGACCAGAGAAAAACTGAAGAATAGTCAGGCTTATATCTGCAGTGAAAAAGTGAGGGAGGGGCAAGAGTCTGGGTTTTCACTTATGTATCTGGATTGGATATCTGAAGGGGTAGGAATTGGTTCTGGGACTACAAAAGTAGGGATATATTTGAGGACAGGGCGAGAGAGCAAAGTAAGTTCAGTTCTGAACTTGAGTTAGATATGCTTGTGGAAACAAATCAAATTGAAATGTTCAGTGAGCATTTGGATACACATATGTAGAACTAGGGAGAATGGGCTAGGCTGAAAATAAAGCTTTGGGAGTTATTAGCATACAGGTGGTAACAAAGGTTGTGGGCATAGAGAGCCATCATATCTTGGTGAGTTTATAGAATAAGGAAAAGCAAAGACCACAGTAGAAATTCTATGGAATATTGACTTTTAAGGAGAGAGAAAAGGGAGCCTGAAAAAGACTTGACTGTTAAACAGTCAAGAGCAAAACCAAAAGAGAATGATGTCTTGAAGACCAAGAAAGGAGACACTGTCAGGGTATTTGCTATTAATGTTAAGTGCTGCAGAGAGAGAATGAGACTCGCATGAGATTAGACTATCAGGAGACAGAAAGCATTGCTGTGGGAAGAATAGAAGCTCAAGAAACCAAGATGAACTTGGGGTATTCTTTCAGATTTTGCTGTGGTGGCAGAGATAAGTAAGATGGTAGCTAGAGAGGAACTTGGGAACTGGGAGGAGTTGGTGTATTTTTGTTTGTGTTTTGTAGATATGACTCTAAGATAGAGTTTAAACATGTGTTTCTGCTGAGAAGAAAAAGGAAAGGTTGGGAGAACAGTAGAGTGGTATTTCATCGAATGAGTAAATATCAGAGGAGGAAGGTGAGGGTGGGCTCCAGAGCATAGGAGAAAGAATTGGTTTTGACAGAGAATCGCTGGGACATCTTTTCTCCTGAGGCAGGTGATTGTTTTATTTATATCATTTCCCAGATTTTCTAAGGTAGACATGTCTAGATCTCCTGATTGGAAAAAGACAGTTCCACATGTTCCCATCCTTTTTTTTTTTTGAGTCGGAGTCTCACTCTATCGCCCAGACTGGAGTGCAGTGGCCGCTCCCAGCCACCGCAGCCTCGACCTGCTGGGCTTCGGCGATCCTTCTGCCTCAGCCTTCCAAGGAGCTGGAACTACAGGCGTGCTCTACCACGCCCGGCTAATTTTTGATTTATTGTAGAGATGAGGTCTCGCCAAGTCGCCCAGGCGGGTCTCAAACCCGCAGGCTCAGGCAGTCCACTCACCTCAGCCTCCCAAGGCGTGGGATGACAGGCTGAGCCACCGAACCCAGCTGTTCCCACCGTTTATACTTCCATTTTGATGGCTGGGTCCTGACTGATCCTGGGATGATAAAGTCATTTGATCTTACACGAGCTACTGTGATAGACTCTGGAAATATAAAAAAATGAAAACAACAGACATAACCCCTGTCCTCCTGGAGTTTACATTGTGGCGGGAGAGAGAGGCAAAACAAAAAATAAAACAACATCTGCATAAGTTATACTAGTGGGATAGAGAGACAAAAAACGAACCTGTGTGTGCACACATACACACACACAATAACCAGCCTGGAAGGATTTTAAACCCAGGAGTGATGAGGGCAGCTGCATTTTCAAATTATTTAGATTTGAGAGTCATCAGTCTAAAGATTATCAGCCTTGAATCATAAAAAACATCACAAAGGGAGGGAATAAACAGAAGTGAGTCCCAGCCCAAGCCTGGTGAACCTATCTCATTGTAACATTCATGATGAGGAATCAGCAAAGGATACTGAAAAGGAACTGTCAGAGAGCTAGGAGAAAAGACAGCAAAGTGGTGCTTGGGGGCTTTAAAAGAACGAAATGGTCAACTTTGTAGAATATTTTCAAAAGATCAAGATGAAGACACAGCTGGCCTTTGAATCTGGCATCTTGGAGGACTTTGATATGAGTGGTTTTGTCGTTATGATGAGGGAGGGAGAATAGAGGCCACTCTGGTGAGATTTTGGCTCTGAAAGGTAGCAGAGAAACAACTAAGCTGAAGAGTGCTTTGGTGTCAGAAGGCTCTTTAAAGGAGGGCTGTGTGGATGCTGATGGAAAGATCCAGTGGAGACAGATTGTTATTAGGAGATGACAAAGTAGAATAAGCAAAAGGAAGATTTTGATAAAATAATGGGATTTTTTTTCCACTCCTTCAACAATTTTGAGTATGTTAGCGTTGTTCTAAGACTTGGAGAGCTCCGAGTGAAGTCCTATCCTCACGGAGCCTACCTTCCTAAAGGTAAATATAATGATAGGATAAGACACTGCAGCAGTGAAGGGAGAGCTGAAAGCAGGGATGGAGCACAGCCTTTACTGTACTGCAGGGGACCCCAAACCCTAGGCCACAAATGGGTACCAGGTCCATGACTTGTTGGCAATCGAGCCACACAACAGAAGGTGAGCAGCGGATGAGCAAGCGAAGCTCCATCAGTATTTACAGCCTCAACTCCACTTCCTGCAGATCAGCAGCAGCATTGGATTCTTACAGGAGCACAAACCCTATTGTGAACCGCACACGCAAGGGATCTAGGTTGTGTGCTCCTTATAAGAATCTAATGCCTGATATTCTAAGGTAGAGCTGAGGAAGTGATTCTAGTCCTAGGGAGCAGCTGCAAATACAAATGAACATTTGCAGTGAGGTTTGACCACATATCCAGCCTCCCACCAATCTATGGAAAAATTTTCTTCCACAAAACTGTTCCCTGATGCCTGGATTGAAGGAGGTACCTGTCTGAGGATGTGCCATCTGAACTAAGACTGAAAAGGAGACCGTTGTGTGTCTGTCTGGGGGAAGGAAGAAGCATTCTAGGTAGAGGGATCAACTGCTCAGGCTGCCTGAGTGAAGGATGACTAGAGGACCCAGGTCATTTCAGGCCTTGCAGGCCCCAGCATTTAGATTTTATTGTTTGTAATGGAAAGCCATCAAAGGGTGCTGTATGCACTTTTGGGTGGCAAGAGTGGGAGCACGCTGACCACTCATGAGGCTAGATAATAGTTTTGACAAATATGACAACAGATTGAACTAGGGTATTAGCAATAGAGATGGCGAGTATTATATTCTGAAAGAATAATTAACTCTCCATAGCCATTCAAGACATAGTTAATTTCATTTCAAACGAAGAGTGCTACAGAAACAGGTGAAATGGGGCTTTCGTCAGGGGAAAGACAGATATATACCCTCATAATTGATCGTCATTGATTAAAGGTTTAACATAAGCCATCCAGTACAGTGGCTACACGTAATACTTAAATTTTAATTTTAATTAAATAAACCCACTCCTCAGTCACACTAGCCATGATTCAAATGCTCACAAGCCACATGTGACTGGTGGCTTTCATACTGAACAGTGCAAATACAGACATTTTCATCATCAGAGAAAGTCTGGTTTAAACTAATTGGTACTATGTATGGACCCAGATGCTTAAATAATACCAACTATAGTATAAGAGTTTTACCTTAACAAAAATCAGTGTGGTGCCTCAGGGCAGTGACTGAATGAAGGGAACAAGTAGCTGAAGAGGTTAAGTGGCACAGCATTCCAAAATCACCTGAGAAGAAAATTATAGTCAGAGTAAGAAAGGACTTATTTCTGCTGTGTGGCTTATTTACAATTCTAACACACACTTTATTTTCTTCCCTCCTGCTACATAGGAAGCATAGTCCTCCAGTGGGAGTCCTGTTCCTCTCATTTACAGATTTAATCCCAGCTATATCCAATCCATGAATAACTGCTTCAAAATATAATATTCTTATGTATGATTGGTTTTTTGATTGTTTGGATGATTTTTTTATTATCTTAGTTATATACTTATTTTTAATATGGCCCAACTATGATCGTTTTATTTATTTCTTTTTTTGCTGGCTCTTATTTCTGTTGAGTCGTTTTACTACTTAAATTGACCCAGTTGGAATATTTTAATAAATTATGCTTGTTCTTGGTATGTATAGTTTTTAAATAAAATCTTATTTTGAGATAATTATAGATTATTGCAGTTATGAGAAATAATACAGAGAGATTAAGTATACTCTTTGCCTAGTTGCCTCCAATGTAGCATCTTATAAATATAGTATATCACAACTAGGATATTGACATTGATACATTCTACCACTCTTACTCATATTTTTCCAATTTCCCTTGTACTCCTATGTATTTGAAAATGTGTTTGTCTTTGCAGTTTTATCATATGTGTAAGTTTGTGTTGCATTTTGAGAGTTCTTTATGTATCCTAGATACTAGTCCTTTGCTGGATCTGTGTTTTGCGAGTATTTTTCCCAGTCTGTAGTTTGCCATTTCATCCTTTTAGAATTTTTAGAGAGCAAAAGTTTTTAATTTTGATTACATCCAGTTTATTAGTTTCCTTTTATATTTTGTGCTTTTGATGTCAACTCTAAGAACTCTTTGCCCAGCCCCAGATCCTGAGGTTTTCCCTGTTTAATCTAAAAGTTACATAATTCAGCATTTTATATTTAAGTTTATGATCCAATTTGAGTTAATATTTACAGTTAATATTTGAGTTAGGCTTAAGCTGAGTTTCTTTTTGCAGTGTGCTTATGGATGTTCATTTGCTCCAGTACCATTATTTTCAAAACTCTCTTGGATATATTTGTATGGATCTATTTCGGAGAGGTTTTTATAATACTACAAACATAATCTGTATTCATCATGGATATTTTAAAATATGTGAAAAAGTAGAAAATGAAAATCTATAAAGTATTATCAAAATGAGCTCTGTGAAAATTTCCTTTCCATCTTTTTCTTGTGTGTCTGTGTTTTTGCTGTTGTTTCAAGTAGTTGAACTCATACTACATACAGAAGATTGTGTCCTGCTTTTTAAAAAAACTCCCATTATAAACACTTTCTATGTTAGTATAAATATTTCTGAATATTATATTAGTGATCTCTTAACATTCTGTTTTGTGGCATCCTCTTGCTCTTTACAAGTTTCCAGGTTTTGTATTTGCTTTTTAAAAAACCTTTTCGGTTCATGTTTTTTCTCAGTAAACCTTATGGTTAATTACTGGGCTAAAAATGATCTGGGTAGTTTTCAAATTCTTGATATTTAGTTGCCCCATTGCTTCTGAAGGGGTTTTACCCCATTTACATGTCCACTGTTGTTATATGCTTTAGATATAGTTTTCTTAAATGTTTTATTTGAGTTTCCAGATTATTTGATTATTCCTTACTAGCCCTAAATTTGACTTTAGCTATATAAAAATTATGTGTGAATCTTAGTGATTGCTACTAGGTAAAATAGTATTGAGAGAGTATTTGTTTGTATAACAATGTTAATTTGCATTTTTAAGCTCATAATTTGTAATAAAATACAGTTGTGAGTTAGAAAAAGGATGAATTTGTTTTAAATTTTCAATGATTATTTACTTCAAATTTATGTTTATGCTTTGATTGTAAAGTAATTATCTTGCCTTTCCCAAACAGAAAGCGATAGATCTTGCTAGCAAAGCAGCACAAGAAGACAAAGCTGGGAACTATGAAGAAGCCCTTCAACTCTATCAACATGCTGTACAGTATTTTCTCCATGTAGTTAAATGTAAGGTTATGGTTTATTTTTTTGTTTAAAAACACAAAAGAAAAAAAATTTCAGTTAAAAAAATTGAAATACAGTCCCAAAAAATTCTAAACTATTCATTTGCAAAAAAAAAAAAATTCCACTTTCTTCCTAGTAACTTTTAGTTATTCACACTTAGCTAACAAATGTGACAGCTGTTATAATTGTTACTTTGTCTTAGATGTCGTAGTCAGTGGAGGTAATTTTTTATTTTACTGATAATGCCCAAATTATGTAATCTGAACTTAGGACTCATCTTCTAAGCACATGTTTGAAAATATTGTGTTTAAAATATAGGTTGGGAGACATTTGTGTATTTGACAAATATGCATTACATGTTTACCATGTTGCAGGCACTGTTCTAGGCACTGGATATACAACAATGAGAAAAAAATGGGTAGAAACCCCTGTCTTCATAAATCTTAAACCTAATGCAGCTGGATAGTTTAGGATTCCTTTTGCGTTTCCCCATTTAACTTTGAGGTTTTGTGCCATATTAAATGGAGACTAAGAATGAATCATAAGATATGTAGGGCTAATCCCATTCATTGCTTATATTGACAAAGTTCACTTAGAAAATAGCTCTGACAGGGGCCTTTATGCTGTAAAAATTACTCTTGGTGTTACTCAGACCATATGGGGCTTCTATCACTTTTTACACTATTTGCAGTAAATCTTGTGTGGACATTAATGGAAATGGTCATCATTGCTTTACTTCTGTTTGTCAGTTTCTTATAATTGGGTCTGTGTGAGACAAGCAACTTTCAACTATCTGCAAAATATAAAGGAAGAGTATGAAACTTACAGAAGTTAAATAATATCTTCTTATTTAACATTAGCTTAAAATACTTTACTGTCTTGCTTAGATTGTTTTCTGATTCATACCCACTGTTGGTCTTCAAACCTGCTAAGGGAAGGTGTACAAAAGAGTTTATAATCATTGGTTACAATGAGTTAAGATAATCTGCCCTCCCTCTCCCAACAAAAAATGTCTCTGTTTAAAAATATATCTAAGGATACAGACCGTTTCCCATAGAATACTAATGGAAAAATCTCTCTCATATTACTTCAATAGATGAAGCACAGGGTGATAAAGCCAAGCAAAGTATCAGAGCAAAGTGTACAGAATATCTTGATAGAGCAGAAAAACTAAAGGAGTACCTGAAAAATAAAGAAAAGAAACCTCAAAAACCAGTAAAGGAAGGACATCCAAGTCCAGCGGATGAGAAGGGGTATGTGTTTTAAAGTGTTAGATTTTATTGTAGCTTTTAATTTAATTTGTGAATAAGTTTCTTTTGATTAAACCAGGTGTTGGCAAACCATGACTGACCTGCTGCCTGCTTTTTGAAGCACAGCCCCACCCATTTGTTGAACTATTGTCCTTAAACTAGGGCTGCTTTCTTGCAGTAACAACAAAGCTGAATGGATGCCATAGAGACTGTATGGCCCACAAAACTTAAAATATTTACTTCTCTGGTTTTTTACAGAAAAAAGTTTGCTGACCCCTAGTTTACCAAGCTTGATGGATGATATTCCTCAAATAACTCTCCATGACTGCTGGCTAGTAGCAGGGTAGGATGTTTGTAGGAATAGCACTCAGTTACCCTCTGGCCATTATGTAATATTGTTGTTTAAAATTATAGGAGCAATCTGTGATTTAAATCTTTGACCACATGGATGAAATGAAAAATAACCCCAATAATGTAAACAAGTTTTAGATTTCTTATGCAAAGTTTTTCATTGTGGATTTGATTTATCTTGTTATTGTAAAGAAAGTAATAGCATAGTTGATAAACATTGAAACTCATTTTGGGGATATCTTCCTAGATGGGGGATTTATCATTTCTAGATGTAGAATTTCTTTATTCAACATGTGATATGCATGCCAAGCTCTCTGCTAAACAGTGGGAATATATTCTAACCAATTCTTCTCTGGCTGTTCTACTAATTGATACCCAAGTTGTTCCAGGTAACATACTCTTAAGAAAATGAGGTTCTGGAATGGGGTTGGGTTTAAAAGCAGTGAGTTTCTACTTAGCTTTAGAGGATATGATATTCATAATTCATGGTATGCAGTGGCTTACTTAGATAATCCTCTATGGTCACAAGAAGTGAAGTGCCTTCTAGGCAGTAGTTTGGGGGCTTTGTGGCTGCTACCATAGACCATTTAGAAGGACATGAGGAATGTAAGAACTAGAGTTGATTTGCTGCTTTGAACTATCTGGCAGAGTTTGAAGAAAATTATAAACTAAAAGTTTTATGTTCTCTGTACAGACATGATCAGGGAAACTGAGTTTCTATGATACTCTAAGAATATTTTGTCTTCACATACAGCATTGACATAACAAAAATCAGATAACAGTCAATCTTATGGATTATTGAATTTCAACTTAGGATTTCTTGTATGAAAGTGAGGACTTTGTGCTCACTTCAGCAGCACATATAATATACTAAAATTGGAGCGATATAGAGAAGATTAATATGGACCCTGTGCAACGGTGACACAAATTCGTGAAGCATTTTATATTTAAAAAAGAAAAGAAAGTGAGGACATTTAGTATAAGATAAGAACCCCAAACATGAAATTAAAATGTTGGGAAGAATTTAATTGACCTTGAATGTCTGGGACCTCCAACTCCCACTGAAATTCCCTTGCCACCGGAAGCTTCTCTCTTCCCCAGTCTGTCAATGCTCTTTGATCTTGCTTGAAGATCCTGTAATAGTGTCTCCTGAGAGGGTTACCTGACAATGGATGCCAATTCTTCTTCTGTGCTAAACAGCAACCTTAGTTACAAACAGTAGGACTCCTCTTTAGCTAATTTAAGTAATGGGATTTATTATAGAGTATTATCTTACAGAATTGTGGAACCAAGGAATCAAACTTGGGTTCCTTATCCTAGGAAAAATGCCAAGCTATGCCAGGGTTGTTCAAGTAGGGATCCCACTGTTGCCAACTTCCCTGCTTAGCATTTAACGATGTTCAAGAGCAGACAATAAAACCTCTGTGCAGTCCCTCAGCAAAACCAATGCTTTCACCTGAAGATCTGGCCTCCTTTCAACCAACACTCACCTTTTTGGAGAAACTTAGGTCTCATATGGAACCCTAGTTGCAAGGTAACTGAGGAAAAGCAGTTTTTAAAATAAATAAGTACAGCCTTTACATTGCAGGACAGCATGATAGAAGGAAGCTGGAGTGAGTGTCAAGTGAGTCAGTTTCCTAGTGACGACCTCACCCACAGCATCATCATACCATAACCAAGGCAGTCCCATATTGGCATAAGACCTGTAGAACTTTTTATCCTCCTTTATATCATATATTTTTTTAAATGACAATGATTTTTTTAAAATGACATAATGTATTTTTTACTTTATCACTTTGAACATTGTATCAGGAGCACCTTTCCAATAAACTATTTCTACAGCACCATTTTTAAAGGTTACAGTGTATTCTATCATGCTAATCCCTATAATAGAATGTAACTTATTTCTGTTTTTCCCCTGTCGCAAACAGTTGGGGTGTAATTATCCTTATAGCCAAATCCTTGAACTCATTTTAAATTATTTCCTCGGGATAAGTTCCTAGTAGAAAATGCCAGGGTTGACCTACTTGTTCTTTGGGTTCAGTTCATGTCATCAGGAAGCTTCTTTGGAAGCCTGGGACAAAGGATTAAATAGATTTTGTACCTTAGATAATTCATATTCTGGACTTTTTCTTCCTAGCATGACTTCATTTTCTAATTTATATTTTGCCTAGTCCTCTATTTTTATTGTTGCTGTTTGCACCTCTCCTGTAATTCACCTTAAATCCTTTATAGAATGATGTGTGGGGCGCACATTTATGAATTAATACATGCGTAGATACATCATGGGAATTTGGAGCTAGTTCTTGACTTCATTTTGGTCTTTTTGTCCCTTTCCTGTTCATGATTCTCTATTGATAATGTTCTTATTTTATTTGATATATTCTTAAAAATAATGAAATAAGCATAATTTTTAATGTGAATGTCTTATTTTGCCACTTAAAATGCAAATATTTCAGGTTAATTTTTCCTTCATTTTTGCCTTATTTGATAGTAATGAGTGATCATTTGAATAAAATTCTTTTTATTAGGAATGACAGTGATGGGGAAGGAGAATCTGATGATCCTGAAAAAAAGAAACTACAGAATCAACTTCAAGGTTGCTTTAGATTTCATTTTAAAATTTACTGTCTTATTAAAAAGACTCATAGTGAATTGTGTATTTGAATTATCCCCCCCATTTCCCCCTTCCCACCCCATATTTAAATAGAGTTCAAGAACTAGCTTTGGTTCCCAGTAGTCACATGCTGGCTTTGTTCAGTGTTTCCATAGGGTTTGTCCTGTAGGATCTCTAAGTTTGATTTTTTCACGTAGTAAAAATACTGTTAGGTTTTTTATCTGCCTTTGAAAGGCTGTCAGTCAACTTATTCTTTCATTTTGTTTATTTGCCCCCTTTTAGAGAAGGAAGCATTTACACTAGTAACACACTACAAAATCTTACGATTTTAACATTTGCTGTCAGAGAAGCAGAATGAATTAGGACTTAACGCTTGTCTTTTATTGCCATTGCTGTAGCTCATTCATTGATGGTTGATTTCCTGTTTTCTGCCTGCTCTTCCTTATCTGTTTTTCAGTGTTCCTATTTACATTTAACTCTTTAAGCTTTCTGTTTTTACCTTTTACACCTATAAAAGCCCTTTCATTCTACTCTATTACAGTCAAATGGCATAATGGAGAAGGCACAGACTATTGGCTCCATTCAGATCACGATTCTGCTCAATGGTCTACCACTTAGATATTTTCTAATCATGGGCAAATGACTGAACCTCTCAGTGTCTGAGTCTCCATTTCTAAAGTAGAAATTAGTAATGCCTTTTTTTCAGGACTGTTCAGATTAACAACAATGTAAAAACTGCCTAATATATCTTAGAAAGTCTAGGGACTCAGTAAATGGTCGCTCTATGTAAAAAAGACATCTATTTAATTGCTGGTTTCTTTAATTGCTGAGATTTGGTTGTTCTTAGATATAAATATCTAATGATTTTTCAGATTGAATTTTATGCTCACCCATTGGTAGTGTGTATTTTGTTCATTTGAATTGTACCGAATAGAATGCATAACTGAGAAGGATTTCCATTATATAGGTTCAGCCTTGGTTACTGTATTAGTCTTTTCATTTTGGTAATATTTTTTGTCTTACCTATCCTATTGGATTGAAGAACACTGTAAGGATAATAAGTTGAAAACATTACAGTTAATGAGTATAGAGAGCGTTTTTAAATGCTAAGAGCTTTAATGGTGGATATAGTCCAAGAGCAGAAACCTGAGTTTCCACTGCTGTGTCCCCACTGCCTGAAGCTGTGCTGGTCCATGCTGCACACTCAGTATTTACTGAGTAACCCAGTGGTCTGTACCAAGTGACCTTATTCCAGTTGTGATGCAAGTAGCTTTTTTCCTATCTACTCTATTGGTTTTGGCTTTGTCTTCCTCTCCCCACTTCCCCTCCAGGTGAAAATTGTATTATATCTTGAATTTTTTAAAAGATACAACTAATTTTTTGTAAAATTTCTCTAAATTCCCTATCAGTTCTAATAAGGGCCAGAGATATGGAATGCTTAAAACATTTAAATGAAGAAATTTATTTGGAATTTCAGGATGAAATAGAATATGAAAGGAGTCCTCGCCTTTACTATCTGAGAGTCCTTTTCTCCCATCTTAGATTAATGGTTTGCCGATGGATTTCATAGTATAATATCTTTTTGTGAAATTTTCTTCTTTTTTCCTGAAACAGTATTTTACATTTTTTACTTCTGTTTTAGAGTATAACATTAAGTGTATATTAGATTATTAAAATTTAAAATGAGTTTATGGTTTGAGTTTTTCTGCTAGCTAATTTTAATATTCAGTGAATTTTTGTGATTAAATAATATGTTAGTGAAATGAATAGTACAATCAAAGACTGGATACATTTATACAATTGGAAATACAATCCAATTGTTTTGTTTGTATTTTCCAATAATCCCATCCTCCTTTTTAATTTTACAAGCTATTAAGTAATGTCTTATATTGGATTGCTTCTCAATAAACATTACCAAGTCACCTTTAAACTTTAAGGAGAAAAGTATTAGTTATATGTGAAAAAAAATTATGGCATGTTTTTAAAATTCATAAGAATCTTGAGTTAGCAAGATGGTTTGCAGATATAAAGTAAATTTACTTTTGTGTAACTTACACAAAATCCTAGGATTATTAATCTCAATGAAACATAAGAAAGTAAATTTATTTTTTGGTTGTTTTATAGTAGTCTGAACTTTTGGAATGCAAGATGTTTATGATTTTATTTCATTTTAATATAGTAACAAAAGATTTTCATAATTTAGGGAAATAAGTTGTTGAGTATAACTAGTCTTAGAATAATAGGTAGATGATCTTTCCTAACAAGAAATTACCTGTAGAATCAATATTATAAATTAATAATTAGATTGTACAAGTGGTAGTGTTTTGTTATTCTTAACATAACTACACGTCATCTTAGAACAGGCTGCTTAGTAGTTTATAGTTGAACAGTTTCTGTATATTAGAAAATTGAAAAAAGCTTTTGATAAAGGTATTAGAAAATTTTGTCATTAAGCAATATTAAAAGACACCCTCCTTGAACTCTTACTATAACAGTTGCTGTGGCTTTTTAATATACTGTATTCAGAAACTAAAACATCCATTTAAGTAACTTTGTTAATTTACAAAAATTATAAGTATCTGTTTAGAAGCCAAATAGGAAATTAGCAAATCTACAGGGGTACACTTTCTCTCTTTTCCATCCTCTTCCATTCCTTCCTTTCCTCTCTCCTTTTCCTTCTCTTCCCTTTTGTCTGCCTGTCTTCAGTTAAAGTTGTTAAACATATTTTCATTCTGTGGCTGAGGAGAGAATTAGATCACCTTTTCTTTTGGTTAGCAGGAAAAATGATAGATCAACCCCCATTGAACAAGTACTTTTGATACTCCATACTCAATGTATTCAGTTATAACCACTTTCGGAATATTTGGAATGTTCCAAACACTCTATATTGAATATTGATTTTTACACTAGCCTATCTAAGTAGTTTGAGCGGGTGATATTGCTTTCATTTCACAAATGAGGGAGCTGAAATAGAAAGATTAACTGACATATCCTAGGTTATCTAGCCACCCACCAAGGTCCTACTACTACTGACTACTTCCTAACAATTGCTTCCTTATCACACTATTCCAAAAGGTTTTTAGTACATGAAACTTGCCAAGACAGTTTTATAACACATTTCTTTAACATCATTATTTCATGTTCTTTCTTAATTTAAAGATGACTTTTTTGGTAGGTGCCATTGTCATTGAACGACCAAATGTGAAATGGAGTGATGTTGCTGGTCTTGAAGGCGCCAAAGAAGCACTTAAAGAGGCGGTTATCCTGCCTATTAAATTTCCTCATCTTTTTACAGGTAAGATGACTTTCAGATAATTTTTTTTTTTTTTTTTTTAGAGACAGGGTCTCACTCTATCGTCCTAGCTGGAGTGCAGCAGCCCAGCTTTGGCTCACTGCAGCCTTGACCTCCTGGGCTCAAGCAGTTCTGTTTTAGGCTTCCGAGTAGCTGAAGCTACAGGCGGACACCACAACACCTAGCTAATTTTTTTATTCTTATTTTTTGTAGAGATGGAGTCTTGTATGTTTCCCAGGCTGGTCTTGAACTCCTTGCCTCCAGCAGTCCTCCCACTTTGGCCTCCTAAAATGTTAGGATTGCTGGTATGAGCAACCATGCCAAGCTGACTTTTAAATTATTTTATTTGATGATTTTTTTAAGTGCATTGATGACTGGGGTGAAGCACTGTGAATTCTTGTCATCATACCACAAATTATTATCTTAAATAAATGATAACTGGTTTTTTTTGTTTGTTTTGGGGGGGTTTTTTGAGTTGGAGTCTCACTTTGTCACCCACACTAGAGTGCAGTGGCATGCTCTCAGCCACCGCAGCTTCGACCTGCTGGGCTCCGGTGATCCTTCCACCTGAGCCTTCCAAGTAGCTGGAACTACAGGCACGCACTACCACACCTGGCTAATTTTTTTTATTTATAGTAGAGATGAGGTCTCACCAAGTTGCCCAGGCGGGTCTGGGACCTGCGGGCTCAGGCAATTCACTCACCTTGGCCTCCCAAAGCGCAGGATTAAACTGAGCCACCAAGCCCGGCTAATGGTAACTGTTAAAAGGTAGTGATATATCATTACACAAAGATGTTATATGTATCCATATTCACAACATATAGACTGCAGAACAACCTATATGTTAATATAGGGTATAGGGTAATATACTGACAGTATAGAGTATGTATACTATACTGACAGGCAGTGAAATAACCATACACTCAGTAAAATGTAGTGTACATATTCATTAATAAATTTTAATCTACAGTATAATTCTATTGAATTTATAATGTCTATATCTACATGGAGATCAAAGAACAAGTTATAAAATAATATATTGTGTGATTTGATATTTGTTAATTAAATATGTGCTGAGAAGTATAGATGGATTAACATGAAAATTTTAATGTATGCTTAGGAGATAATATTATAGGTTATGTTTACTTTTTCTTTTGACTTTCATCTGAATTTTCTGCAGTGTCATGTGTTAATTTTTAAAAGAGTATTTTCATTTCTTGAAAAGAGGAGTAAGAATCATTTAACAGCATCAGATGAAGTACATATTCTCTAGTAGCAAAGGATAGCTCATTATCTGTGAAGAGAATGTTGCTGATCCACCATCTGGTAATACAAAGGCACCCAAAAAGACAAATTATTTTTTGGAAGGTGGGCCTCTTGTAGTACAGGCTTTTCCCACTAGGTAAGTGTTCTAGGAACCCATCAGCATCAGCGTACCAGCTAGGGTTGTTGTGAGAGGTTGCACTTGGCTTCAGTGAAGTTTTTTTGGTGATTCTTTCAACATGTTTGCCCATTTCATAATGGGTGATTTATGAGTGCACTACCCACACCATGCTAGGTGTTTAGCGGTTTGTAACCAAAAATGGTATGATTCCCGTGTCCCACCCTCCCTATTCACCCTGTTTCACCCAGACAGACATTTTTTTGTTTCCCCGGATGAAAAAAGTCCTCAAAGGGAAACGTTTTCACTGATGTGGAAGAAGTGAAACAAAAAACAGCAGGAGCAATAAAAGGCGTCAAAATTGATGAGTTCTATCCTGTTATGAGCAGTGGAAAAGTGCCTTGATAGGTGTATTGCATCAAGCAGGGAGTACTTGGAAGGTGACCAAAGTTTAAACATGTAAGAATAATACACAATTTTTTATAAATAAATTCCAGGTTTGGGGAGGGTCCCCTCATAATTGTAAGTTCCAGCAGCAAATGTACTGTCTTTGCTGAACCTTTTCTTCCCATTGTTGTTTTGTAACTGATATCTTGTGTCTCTGATATCATCACACTACACTCTGAACAGTTAGATAGGTCTTTTTCCTTTTGAAAACAAACTGGTTTATATAGAGAGCAAATCCGTGATACTGGCCTCAGACTGAACAGATCAGACATGTTATAGAGCAGTGAAGAATAGCAAAGAACAGTGGGCCAAATATTTGCAAGGTACACCCTAACTTCAGGAATATGAAACTAACAATATGAAAGTTGACATCATAATCCTATAAAGGTACAAAAATATGGGTGAACTCATTTTATAGTATGTTACTTATACCAGTGTTTCCCAAACATGAGTCGTTTATGTCTTATCTTCATTAATGTTTCTACTACGTTATGTGTATTATTTTTTAAATTTTTTTCTCTAAATACTCACTTTTTAAAACAAAATATTTATTAATGTTTAGCATAAATGTACAATGACATGCAGGAACCGCTAAGTGTTAGACTTCCCTAATTATTACAAAGTAAGGATGCCAGTGTAATCATCACCCAGATTTAGAAATACTGCATTATAAGGACCCAGCAGTAGCCCTTCTGCCTCTTTCTTCTTCAGAGGTCCTCACTCTCTCTTAACTTTTAACAGAGATTATTTTGCCCATATTTGAACTTTAAATCATTACACTTATTTTTCCTTTGTAATGTTATTTTAAAACTGCTTTGTATCTATTATAAATGAAAAAATAATTGTTTTTCCCGTACACATTTTAAAAATAGTTATTTAAATGAAAGATATTTATATACCACCTAAAAGTATTTTGTATGATACCAATTATGCCATGTACCACACTCAGGAGAAAACTGACTTGTAAATACATACATTTAAAATAGGAAAATGGAATTCACGTCAAAGTTGAGTTTTGCCATTAGTCATCTGAGTGTCATTCTTTTGCAGTTACCATGTACTCATCCGTAGTTTGCACCTACAAGTTTTTAAAGTATATATTCAATATTTTACTGCCAGCCATAACCCATCCTGATTTATTTTGGGCAGCATTAGAATGTCTCATTTGCAACATTGAGACACAAAATGTTGATGTATTCACTTGTATTTTGATAAAACCAGGATTTAGGTGGAGTCAAGTTGTCATTACCCAACCACAAAACTCTGCTACCTGTAATATGTAATAGTAAGCTTTCCCGTGGATTCAAGAATTCAACCAAAACTTACAAGTCATCTAAACTGTATTAGGTTCACTCTTCCAGAGGGCATAAATATCAAATCTTTCCAGCTTCCCATTTTTTATGGATGTAGTTTTTGTGCAGTATTCTGGTATCAAGCAGTGCACACAGTAGATGATCAGAAGTACCTTTTAACTGAACTCTTTTTCTCCCACTATGCTCCATGGAGGGCAGAAATCCTTTTGTCTGTCTCTGCATTGTGGTTTCAGTACATGTTGGCTGAATGAATATTCAGCAAATGTACTTCCTGTTAGAAGGCTTATATTTATATAAACATTTTTGACTAAGTGATCTCTAGAAAACACAAATAAAATATATTTAAGACTTATCTTAAATTGATTTATTTTTTAAATATTGTTTTATTCTTACTGCTTCAGAGTTAAATCTTTTCACAGTATTCTTCAGTATGGATAATGTCTACAGTAACTGCAATTGACAGTGTTGAAATTCTCATTTTTCTAATGTAAATCTTAGGCAAGAGAACGCCTTGGAGAGGAATCCTATTATTTGGGCCACCTGGAACAGGAAAGTCCTATTTAGCCAAAGCTGTAGCAACAGAAGCAAACAACTCAACATTTTTTTCAATATCTTCCTCAGACCTTGTTTCTAAGTGGCTAGGTGAAAGTGAAAAGTAAGTAGTAAATCGATTTTTAAAATTTTTTTCTTTGCTTGTAAAGAGTATATTATACCACTATATTAGTGTGTGTGTGTGTGTTTGTGTGTGTAAAACTATATTCTTAAAATAATAGATTTCTTATGTTATTAATAGATAATTAGAGAAGTATTTATTTCTCTATCAAATCAGTCTCTAATTTATAATTTATTTTATAGAGGAAAGAGAACATACATGTATAACTTAGAAATCATAAAGTGAATCATCCAGTTGTAGCATTCTTATTTTCTGTACCTATAGAGTCCTCATAATATTGGTATATTGCTGTGTTTTCATCTTTTACTATTTTTTAAGAGACTGAAACTTTTTTTTTGTTTTAAGACTGGTTAAGAATTTATTTCAACTTGCCAGAGAGAATAAGCCCTCCATTATCTTCATTGATGAAATTGATTCTCTGTGTGGTTCAAGAAGTGAAAATGAAAGTGAAGCAGCCCGTAGAATTAAGACAGAGTTCCTAGTTCAAATGCAAGGTAGTGTTTCTTATTTTTAAATAGTTTATTTATTGTATAACCATTATTAAAACAAAATTTTAAAAATTTAAGCCAAATTTCTCCATTCTAACAAACTGTTTCATCATGCCGTGTTGCATACTGATTGTCTTCCATATGCATAATAATTTTACCTAGTTGTGAACTCTCTGATATAAATAGTTAAGAGATTAATATATTCACTTATAACAATATTAGTCAATATAATATGTAGACTTCAAATGAAATATTCCAAGAAATATTTTGAAAAGAATGGTAATGATATTTGTTTACAATCTAGGAAATTAGATTCTTGGGAATATATTTGCATCATATTGCAGTAATGTAATATTTGATTAAATACCGTTTTTTCCAGAGAGAGATTTTAATGGTAAAGCACCACCACATTTCTTTTTTTTTTTTTTTTTTTGAGTTGGAGTCTCACTCTGTCGCCCAGGCTGGATTACAGTGGCACACTCATGGCCTGGCGTCAACCCCCTGGGCTCCGGCAATCCTTCCATCTCAGCCTTTCAAGGAGCCAGAACTACAGGCGCGCACTACCACACCTGGCTAATTTTTTTGATTTATTGTAGGGATGAGGTCTTGCCAAATTGCTCGGGTTGGTCTTGAACCATGGGCTCAGGCAATCCACTCGCCTCAGCCTCCCAAAGTGCTGAAATTACAGGCTGAGCCATCGAGCCTGGCCCCACCACATTTTTTAACAGAGCATATGGAAGAGATCTTAGGAACACCAGAATGGCCAGGCACGGTGGCTTATACCTATAATCCCATAATCCCAGCACTTTAGGAGGCTAAGGCAGGAGGATCACTTGAGCCCAGGAGTTCAAGACCAGCCTGGGCAACATAGCAAGATCTCATCTCTACAAAAAAAAAAAAAAATTAGCTGAGTATGGTGGTGCGCATTTGTAGTTCTAGCTACTTAGGAGGCTGAGGAGGGTGGATCCCTTCAGCCCAGGAGGTAGAGGCTGCAGTGAACCATGATCATGCCACTGCACTTCAGTCCTGGTGACAGAGGGAGACCCTGACTCAAAAACAAACAAACAAAACTCTAGAATGACAAATTCTTTAAAATATTGCGTATTTTAATGCAGGGGTTGGTGTGGACAATGATGGAATTTTGGTTCTGGGAGCTACAAATATACCCTGGGTTCTGGATTCCGCTATTAGGCGAAGGTATGATGATACAATAACTATCTTGTTTCTAACTACAGGTGTAACAAGTGAGTGGTAATTTCCTTTTTGCGTAGTGAAGAGGCATTCTGATACCCTTTCAAAAAAATTTTACTGTGCCCTAGCCAGGTTGTGTAACTCCTCTGTCTTGTGGAGAGAGGGGTGGTCATTTGCTTGTTTGTTTGCCTCCTGTTTTGAAGATCTAAGGTGTCTGCATACTGTAACCTTTCACGTTGGAAAATATATTACCTGATGTTTCCCTTTGGTTCTGATTAAGCTTGGTAGGTGCTGATGCTTTAAAAATTTACAAATATAGTTTGATATGCCAGTAAAAATCCTGTCAATTTTAGCAAAACGACCATTATACAAGTAAGATACCCAAGATACATATTTATTAAAAACATGTATGTCAGCCGGGCTCTGTGGCTCAGCCTATAATCCCGTGCCTTTGGGAGGCTGAGGTAAGTGGATTGCCTGAGCCTGCCAGTTCGAGACCCGCCTGGGCAGGCAAGACCTCATCTCTACAATAAATCAAAAAAATTAGCCGGGCATGGTAGCGTGCGCCTGTAGTTCCAGCTACTTGGAAGGCTGAGATGGAAGGATCGCCAGAGCCCAGCAAGTCGAGGCTGCGGTGGCTGGGAGCGGCCACTGCACTCCAGTCTGGGCGACAGTGAGATTCCAACTCAAAAAACAAAAAAAGTATGTCTCTAATCTTTAAATTGAATATGAAACCTTAACTGTAGGAAAGGTATGCAGACTGCTCTTCACTTTTCACCATCTCACGATTCTTCCCTATTACATTCATTTAATTTTGCATGGCACTTCCATTTTTCCACTTTTTCCCTATTCACTTAAAGGTTTACCAGCATGCTAGCTTACTGTCCAGTAACCAAAAAGGAAATGTGCTGGGTATTTCTGAAATATAGCCTAATTCCACACCAATCCTAAGAGGTCGTGGACACTTTTTAAATTCTTGTCTCTGCCAAAGAGTGTTACCTGGATGGAAAAAGTCTGCACAAATCAGTTATATTATCCCTCATTGCTTCCTCCCTATCTCCAAATACAGAAATTCTAAGAAGGCAAGCAAAGTTATTGTTAATAGAACATACTATAAATATTGCTATTTGTAAAATAGGATTGGTTGTTCTGAATGTACTTTTTAAAATAAAGTGGACATTTATGTAATAAATATATACTATGTAAGATTTAGAGTAATTTTACTGTTTTAGAAAATTACTGTGTCAGGTCTACTCCTGTTTTATATTGTTAATTATCAATTCCTTGATGAGGAGATCAGAGTACAATTCTATGGGAAACTGTAATCCTGCAGGACATGTTTTGAATTCCAGACATATAAACACTATGACCAAAATAACCCAAAAGTCACTTGAGGACTACTAAACCTTTCAAGCTGATTCCTTGGCTATTTTGATTTTATTTGTTTTAATGTGTTCTGGATAGTCTCCCTTTATTTAACCTAAATATGTAAGTTTATCTTTGGCACATACAGGTTCATTTAACTTATTCAGCTTGTTACAATTCAGAATATTTAAATACCTTAATTTCCAATATAAATTAAATATAATATTATTGATGTAATTTCTCTTTTATTTTAAGATTTGAGAAACGAATTTATATTCCTTTGCCTGAAGCCCATGCCCGAGCAGCAATGTTTAAACTGCACTTGGGGACCACTCAGAACAGTCTAACAGAAGCAGACTTCCAAGAACTTGGGAGGAAAACAGATGGTTATTCAGGGGCAGATATAAGTATTATTGTACGTGATGCCCTTATGCAGCCAGTTAGAAAAGTACAGTCAGCTACTCATTTTAAAAGGGTAAGTCATTTTTGTGTATCCTTTTATGTATTTTAAAAATCAAGCTTCAAGACCATCAAGCTTCAAGACCATCATTCAAAGAATTTGGAAGGGTTTCAGTGTTGTGTAATAATACATAACATAATAACAGACATATTTCTGTTTCATTGAAATAAGTTCACTAATCAGTTTTTTAAATTAATAGTCCTAATGTGTTTTAAATTTTTCTGTGGAATTACTTAATGTATTTCAATGTACATATAGAAACTTATGTGTTCACGTGTCTAGCACTGTGTTCTATCCTTTATCTTAGTATTCATTTGTTCTTCACAAAAACTATAAGAGGTGCACATATGTAGCCAGCCACCTGTTAATCTGGGGCTCAAGTACTAACATGATTTGCTAGGGTAGATAACTAGAGTGGGACAGCAATGTAATTTGGCCTAGGCAAGGTGTACTTCAGAGTCTGAAATCTCAATCATTCTGCTATCCTGCATCTCCTGTGTGCTGTTTTGTCTGCATGAATGAGTTGAGTATATATGGCTGAGAAATAGTTTTGTAAAAAGCTTACAGTCTTTGAGATATCCAGTTTAGTCACAGCAAACTAGATATTTGGACCGATCCTTTTACTAAGGTCAGTGGCACCCATCCAGTATGAACATAGATGTGAAAAACTATGAGCAACCCTAATATCACAATATATGACACAACTAATATATTGTGATTAAGTCACATATGTATGTCTGTTTTATGCCACAGTAAAACAGGTTTTCTTAAATTATGAACTTGAATTAAAACCTGTATTTGAAGCCTGGCACCACCATTTGCTTGTTATATCTCTTTGAGCAAACTATTTTCCCTGCTTATGGCTCTTTTTTATCTTCTCTAAAATGGAGATGATAACATCACTTTGAAGTGCTGTTGTGGGAATAAAATGAAACAATACTCTTAAAAACCAGTCATGGTATGTGAAATAACCCAGTGAATATTACTCATTTACCCTTCTTCAGTCATTTTATTACCAAGAGAAATGTAGGCTCAGGATTAAGTTTATGCCACAGCCATTATATTTTCTCTTTGCCATTTAGAAACAATCAATTCTTAAGAACTCAGTCCTTCCTACCAAGAACGTATCATTCAATTCTACACATTACCACCAGGGACAGCTTACATGACCCTGAAGCCAGTCCTTGTTAGTGGGATAAAGGTGGCACAACCCAATCTGTTTTAACACTGCTGCTTTGCATCATCAGCTGCTATAGACCTCTCTGTGGCCCTGTCCATTATTCTTTTATTTTTTTTTCTGAGTCGGAGTCTCACTCTGTCGCCCAGACTGGAGTGCAGTGGCTGCTCCCGGCCACCGCAGCCTCGACCTGCTGGGCTCCAGCAATCGTTCCACCTCAGCCTTCCGAGTAGCCGGAATTACAGGCGCGCGCTACCACGCCCGGCTAATTTTTTGATTTATTGTAGAGATGAGGTCTCGCCTGCCCAGGCGGGTCTTGAACCCGCGGGCTCAGGCAATCCACTCACCTCAGCCTC
>NW_007245773.1:6382-18491 GCF_000164805.1 Carlito syrichta | reverse complement strand
TCACTACTTGTGTTCTACATTGAATTGTATCCAGGCCAGCGTAGTGAGAAACAGGTAAAAGGCATGCACTTCGGAGAGGAGAAAGCAAAACTGTCTCAATGGCAGATGTAATACTATCTGTGGAGAATCCCAAGTTGTCTATTAAACAAACGATTATTAGAACAAACAATTCAGCAAGACTAGAGAATACAAAACCTATATACATGAAGAAACGCTATTTTTTTTTTTTTTAGTCAGACCCTCTTCTGTTGCCCAGGCTAGAGTGCAGGATCACACTCACAGCCACTGTAGCCTTAAACTGCTGGGCTCAGGTAATCTTTCTGCCTCAGCTTCCCAAACAGCTGAAACTACAGGTGCATGCCACCATCCTGGCTATTTTTTGACTTATTGTAGAGACAAGGACTCACAAAGTTGCCCAGGCTGGTGTTGAACTCTTGGGCTCAGACATCCTCTCACGTCTGCCTCTCAAAGTGCTGGGATTACAGGCTTGAGCCACTGCGGCCACCTGCTATTTGGACATATTGAGAATGAATTTTGGAAAATAAAATTCTAAAAACTATAAAATACTTAGAAATAATATTAACAAAGTATGTGCAAGACATGTATATCAAGACATGTATATTAATACATTGGTAAGAGAACTTAAAAGACCTGAGTGCATGGAGAGATTTAACATGTTCCAGCAGTGGAGAGTTCAGAGTTGTTACAATGTCGTTTCGCCACCAATGGACCTACAATGCAACACGATGCTATCAAAGCATAAATGGATGTTTTGGCTGAGGTTGACAAGTTGATTCCAAAGTGTTCAAGGAATTGGAAACACTGAAACCATCTTAAAAGAGAAAACTGCGATTGAAGGTCTCATCCCACCCGACTTCCAAACTCCCTGGAATGTTCCAGTGAATAGATGCTGTCTTGGCACTAGCAAGGGGTGTGTAGACCTGTGGAAAAGAACGTAGAGACAGACTCACCAGATATTCAGTGAATTTCCTTTTAGGATTTCAATGGGATAAGGAAGGCAGCTTCATCAAATACTGCTAATACAATTGGACAAATGAATGAAGAATAAATCTCAACTCCCCCCTCACTCTGCATGCAAAACTTGAGCGAGTTCCATTAAAGGATTGAGCATCCATACCAAAGTTCTTCTATTCTGGAATTAATGCTAGGAGATTTTTCAGAAAATTCACAAAAACAGGATTAACCATCAAAGATAAAAGTGTTAGCTTGGACTCCAGAATCAAAAACTTTCTCTACTCAAAGGAAGTTTATTTAATGATAAGGCAGACCAAAAGCTGGAAAAATTGATAAATAATATAGACAGAATTGATAGAGATATAGATAACGTGGATATTGATGAAATAGATGATATGGGTTTTGAAAACATGGATATAGGTAGAGATGACATAGATATGGGGGTGTATGGCAAAGCACTTTATACAGCTAGAATTTAGGAATCTCTCCAACAAATTCATAGCAAACAAAAACCAAATAAGTTAAATAGCCAAGTCATTTGACAAAAATTAAATAAGAAAGATATATCGATGCCTCCGAACAAATGGAAAGTGTTTCCCACACATTAGTCATTAGAGAAACGCAAGTCAAAATCAACATGAGATGAGATTACACACCCACACGAAAGCTCAAATCTCCGGAGCTGACACGGCCATGTGAACAAAGGCATGGAGCCAGGTCACTCCCGGGCATCACTGGGAGGGTCGACTGGAGAGAACCACTTTGGAAACGAGTTTCTTATAACGTTAAACATCCGCTAGCCTACTGTCTAGAGGATTTAAGCCGAAAATACTTACCAAAAGAAATTAAACAAATTCACAAAAGTACTTGTACGAGAATGTTCATAGGCGTCTTCTCTCCATAACCCCAAACTGAGAACAATTCAAAAGTCTCTGAAGGGCAAAGAGGGGGACACAGTGGAGATGGTTCCACTTGGGACATGCTACCCCAGCGACTAGAGAAAGATGAGAAGCAGATCACTGAAGCCCAGAATAACGTGTTGAGAAAGAAATCAGAGTAAATGTTGCCTGATGTCATTTACATGAAATTCAAACCCAGACACGAAGAGTCAGAAGGACAAGTGCTTGTAGGATGGGTCGGGCTGGGTGGCAGAGAACGAGACCCTTTGGGGTGGTGAGGGGGGTGGTCATGGTCAGGTGATGGTCACATGGGCCACGTTAACCAGCCTCGTGGACTTGCACACTCGAAATATAGGTGTTTCGCCGGAGGTGACTTTGACCCCATAAATTTTTACCCCATAAGAATATGTTATGGGCCGGGCGGGGTGGCTCAAGCTTGTCATCCCAGCACTTTGGGAAGCTGAGGCGAAGGATTGCCTGAGGGTTTGAGACCAGCCTGGGCAACGTGGTCTCTATAGTACATCCAAAAATTAGCCGGACATGGGAGCGAATGCCTGTAGTTCCGGTACTTGGAAGGCTGCTGCAGAAGCATTGCCTGAGCCCAGTATGTCAATGCTGGGGAGGCCACAAGTGAGTCACTGGTACCACTGCACTCCAGCCTGGGCGACAGAGTGGGTATCTGATTCAAAAATATATATATATATATATGTTACGAGGGATGGTTGGAAGCCCAAACTTCACCTGCATGCAGCCTACTTGTGCAGTCAAGCCTTACTTGGGCTCCACAACGCTGTAATTAAATAACAATGAAAAAATATATTTGTTAAAAGGTTCTCTGAGATAATGAAAGTTCATTGGAGAAGATCCCTGATCGATCAATATTTGAACCCTTCAAAGATAATACACTGGAAATGTTTCAGTTGACGTGAGGGAGTCTTCCAATGACGCTCTGGGGAATGAGGAAGCAGAGGAGAATCCATCCCTGTTTGCACGCCAGTGGCCTGGGACCCGGCGCGTCCAACCCTGCTGGAGGGGGAGCAGAGCCAGTCCAGGGTGGGGGAGGAGAAGCGAGGAGGGGCGCCTGTGAGCCCGGTGCCTGCCCTGAAATCAGCTCCTCCCGGATCCAGTTCACAGATTTCACACAACAGTCTGGAGTTGTTGAGGTTGAAGGACTGTCTGCTTCTTTCGGCTTAATACTTCACTGCGGAAATGATCACAGGACGACTTCTCCTTGCACGTGGACACAGCGCCCAGGGGAGGGGGGCCCCGTCTCAGGAAGAAGAGACCTCCAAGGACCAGGGTCATCCGTTGTCCCAGCCTTGAGGCTCCAGGCTCTGGGAAGCCTGAAGAGGAAGCTCAGTGTCTCCAAGAAAGGAAACGCTGGGAGGAAGAGGCCAGATTTAGAAACCAAGGAAAGTGGACCTTGGCTGGAGCTGTGGCCGTTCATGGGACTGTGAGGAATTTAAAAATAGCCCTTGACCCTGTGACATGGCACAAGCACAAACGGGAGGTGATCCTGTGTGGAGTGTCCACACCTGGGCATAATATAAGGGCCCCGGGTACATAGGAGGCTCCACACCTGCTCACTCCCTCTCCACCTGCTCCTCTACCTGCTCCACTCTCAACCGCCAGAACCATGGGCTGCTGTGGCTGTTCTGGAAGCTGTGGCTCCGGCTGTGGGGGCTGTGGGGGCTGTGGCTCTGGCTGTGGGGGCTGCGGCTCCGGCTGTGGGGGCTGCGGCTCCAGCTGCTGTGTGCCCGTCTGCTGCTGCAAGCCCGTGTGCTGCTGTGTGCCGGCCTGTTCCTGCTCCAGCGGTGGCAAAGGGGGCTGTGGTTCTTGTG
The DNA here is from genome assembly GCF_000164805.1 of Carlito syrichta. Taxonomy (NCBI): domain Eukaryota; kingdom Metazoa; phylum Chordata; class Mammalia; order Primates; family Tarsiidae; genus Carlito; species Carlito syrichta. The sequence goes on along the minus strand of NW_007245773.1, from coordinate 14,776 downwards.
GGGGCTCCAAGGGGGGCTGTGGCTCTTGTGGCTGCTGCCAGTCCAGCTGCTGCCAGCCCGTGTGCTGCTGTGTGCCAGCCTGTTCCTGCTCCGGCTGTGGCAAAGGGGGCTGTGGCAAAGGGTGCTGTGGCTCCTGTGGGGGCTCCAAGGGGGGCTGTGGTTCCTGTGGGGGCTGTAGCTCCTGTGGGGGCTCCAAGGGGGGCTGTGGCTGCTGTCAGTCCAGCTGTTGCCAACCCTGCTGCTGCCAGTCCAGCTGCTGCAAACCCTGCTGCTGTCAATCCAGCTGCTGCAAGCCCTGCTGCTGCCAGTCCAGCTGCTGTGGCCCCGTTTGCTGCCAGTGCAAGATCTGAGGCTGTGAACGTGGCCTTGTGGAATCCTTCTGATCCAGTCTTCCCGAGCTGCGAAAGTCCTTCATGCCCCCCACCACACCCGAGGGCCCATTTCCCGCAAGGAATGAAACTGTATTCGGCCGCCTGCTCCCAGGAGAGGCCTCACTGCTGTCCGCTGCCTCCTAACAATTCTTCCCCCTGGTCAGCTATGTGTAAATCGCCCCCTCACACCCTTCTTCAGGGCTGAGCTCCTGACCCTCTGCAGTCCTTCATTTTCAGGCCAGGCGGGTCTGAGCATGGGTGATTCTCCCGGGGCCTGGAGCGTGAAGGGCCGTCCTAAGGGTGGCTTTCATGTCAAACAGTCTGCTCGGTCATAATTGAATGTTGATGCCAATAAAACATTGAAACCACACACTGACTATGATGTCTGTCTCACTGATTTCTGTTGTTCACCGAGTGTGTTTCTTCCATCCTGCTCTTGTTATATTTGTTCTGATGGGACTGGGATGATGTGGCAGAAGGTGCTGGAATGGGGCGTTGAATGGGATTAGTGGCCATTTAAATAGTCTATTAAAAATGCACAGACCTGAAAACAGCATTAGAAACTATCCAGAACAATTCACAGCGAGAAAGGACAATAAATTATCGGAAAATAGAATCAGTGACCTGCCGATCCTTCTGTCTGTCTGACACACTGGCACTTGGCTTCAGCAAAGCAAAGACAGAGAAGAATGCACGCGAAGGAATGGCCCTAATTGCTCAAAACCCCCTGAAAGTTGTAAATCCACAGTTAAAATAGATTCAGTGAAGTTTAACTTGTAAAAACATAAAGGAAAACACATGAAACCAGCCCATAGTTAAATTTCTCAAAACTCGTGATCAGGAGAAAATCATTAAAGCAGCTGGAGAATGAATAAATCCACAGAGGTGAGGGAAAGCATAAGGCAACAGCAAATGTCCTGTAACAGCCACGCAGGAAACAAGAAGACAGCATCTTTAAACACTAGAGTATATTTTTAAAAAATCCCTGCCCACCTCGAATATTCTACCCAGCAATGATGACTTTCAAACTGAGGCGGAAGGATCGCCGGAGTCCAGCAGGTTGAGGCTGCGGTGGCCGGCAGCAGCCACTGCACTATAGTCTGGATGACAGAGTGAGACTCCAACTCAACAACAACAACAAAATAATAATAATCTGCTGCAGAAAACAATAACAATGCAGTGATTGGTTTATAATATTTGATTGTAAAATATGTAAGAATGGGATAAAGGCTAGAAAGGAACCATGGAAGCGAATGTGTGCAAATGTATTCAACTACATGTGGAGTGATGTAACAATATTTGAAAGTGGATGGAGCTTAATTAAAGATGCATACATTGGAAATCTCAACCATGAATTTTTTTCCTGCAAAATCTAATTGAAACTTCAGCTTCTACCAAGAGAGAGACAGGGACCAGTTTCACATTCAAAAATAAATCAGTGTAATCTACTATGTTAATAACCGCCAAAGGAAACTCATATGTTCATGTTAATATATGCAGGAAAAATCCACTCTTGAAATCTTAGCAAATCAGGAGTAGAAAAACATTTCCTCAAGCTGGTTAACGTCCTCCTGGAGAAGACTCCATCCAAGATCATCACGAATCGTGTGAGACCGTTTGATTTCACATTAAGATCAGCAACACGAGAAGGATGTCAGGTCTAACCATTCCTGTTCAACACCGCACTTAAGGTCCTACCAGCATAGTGAGGCACAGAGATAAGAGGCATGCAGATCAGAAAGGGGAAAGCAAAACTGTCTTAATAGCAGACATGATATTACCTGCAAAAATCCTAAGGTGTCTATTTAAAGCTATTAGTAAAAACATTTTTGCGAGATTAGAGAACACAAAGCCAATATACAAGGAAAAAAGCGATTTCCATTTTTTTGAGTCAGAATCTCACGCTTTTTCCCAGGCTGAGGGCAATGGCACACTCACAGCCATTGTGGCTTTGACCTGCTGGGCTCAGGTGATCCTTCTCCCTCAACTTCCAAGTAGTTGAAACTACAGGTGCAAGCCACCATGCCCAGCTAAGTTTTTAAAATTTCTTGTAGAGATGAGATCTCACCAAGTTGCCCAGGCGGTCTCTAACACTTGGGTTCAGGCAATCCTCTAGGCTCTGCCTCTCAAAGGGCTGGGATGTCAGGCATGCGCCACTACTCCTGGCTGCTATGTCTACAAGCTAAGAAGGAACTCTGGAAAATAAAAATCTAAAGAATACAAAATGATTAGAAATAATATTAACAAAGCATGTGCATGACATGTATATTAAGAACTTCAATACATCGGTGAGAGAAACTTTAAAACTCCCGAATAAATGGAGAGATCCATCATGTTTCCACAGTGGAGAGCTCAGTGCTGCTAAGATGTCATTTCTTCTTACATTGACCCATGGATGCAGCTCGAGGCAATCAACCTATAAATGGATGCTTTCGTTGAGATTGACAAGTTGGTTCTAAAATTTACTGAGAAAACTGAAGGAATTGAAAAAACTAAAATCTTCTTAAAAGAGAAAAATGCAGTTGGAGGCCTCACCCCACCTGACTTGCAAACTCCCTGGAATGTTCCAGTGACTGGATGTTGTCTCGGCATTAGGAAGGGGCGTGTAGATCTGTGGAACAGTATACAGTGACAGATTCACCAGCTATTAGTGGATTTCCTGTAGGGATTGCAGGGATAAGGAAGGCAGCTTCGTCAAATACTGCTGATGCAATTGGAAAAATGCATGAAGAATAAATCTCAACTCCCACCTCACTCTGCACACAAAAATTAGTTGGAGATCCATCATACACGTAAACGTGGAGACCATCACTCTAACATTCTAACACCTAGATTTTTCAGAGTGTTCAAAAAAGCACTAACCATTAAGGATAAGAACGTTAACACAAACTTAAAAATCAAAAACATTTTTGTACCAAAAGTAGTTAAGGTAATAATGAAGCAAACATAACAATGAGGCTAGAAAAAGCTTCATAGTTAAATAAAGACATCATCGATAGATGGAAAAAGATATAGATATTGATAACGTTTGGGATATAGATAGAGGTGACACAGATATCGATGATATAGTTATGGGTGACATAGATATAGATGTAGAGGACATGGAGACAGAGAATATAGATATAAACATAGACAGCATAGATATAGACAGAGATGACGTTTGTATAGAGATACATGACATAGACAGAGATACAGATAACACAGAGACAGAAACAGATGACACAGGAGTGGATATAGACGGCATAGAAACAGACATTGGTGACATCAACATGGACATAGATATAAATAGAGAAGGCATAGATATGGGTGACATAGGTATGAATGATGTAGATGACATAGGTATAAATAATATAGATATAGACAATGATAGGTGACACAGCTATAGACAGAGATGACATCCGCATAAGATACATGACATCGAGAAAGACACAGATAACACAGATATAGAAACAGATGACAGAAGGATGGATATAGATGACAGAGATACGTATATGTATGACATAGATATGGATATAGATAACATAGAAATAGACATAGATTGGCCGGGAGTGGTGGCTCAAGTCTGTAATCCCAGTACTTTGGGAGGCCAAGAGGAGAGGACTGCCTGAGCTCAGGGCTTTGACACCAACCTGGGCAACTTAGTGAGACCTCGTCTCTGCAATAAATCAAAAAATAAGCCAGGTGTGGTAGCGTGTTTCTGTAGTTCCAGCTGCTTGCAAGGCTGAGGCAGATGGATCGCCGGAGCTCATCGAGTCCAGGCTGCGGTGGCTGTGAGCGTGCCCCTGCACTCCAGGCTGCGTGACAGAGTGAGACTCCAACTTAAAATAAAGAAAAATAAAATAAAGTTATCGAAAAAAGAAATAGAATAGATGACACAGGCATGGACATAGATATAAATAGAGATGACCTAGATCTAGATATGGATGGACTAGATGATCTAGCTATAAGTAGTACAGATACAGATGATAGAGATACGATAGATGACATAGATAGACATGGTGACACAGATGTAGGTGGATGGCATAGATAAAGAGAGAGATGACATAGGTTTAGATGACGTAGCTAAAGTATAGATGGTCTAGAAGACAGAACTGTAGATATACATGGCATAGACACAGATCACACAGATATTGATACATCGCTATAGATGACAGATATAGACATGGATGACATAGATATAGACATAGATGGCTTGCATATAGATGACAGACATAGATAAGGACGACTGATGCAGACATTGATAAAGATGACATAGGTATAGGGATACATGACATAGAGACGATAAAGATATGGATGACAGGTATATACACAAGCTGTCTTAGATATGGGTGAGATAAGTATAGATGACAGATATAGACGTGGGTGACAGAGATATTGACATGCCTGGCAAAACTCTGTTTACAGCCAGAATAGGTGAAGAGTAGGTGAAGATCTCCAGCCAATCGATAACAAAGACAAAAGCACAATAAAAGGCACAAAACCACTTAACAAATCTTTTCATCAGAAAGCGATATCAATGGCCAGCAGGCACATGAAAAGAATCTCACCAACATCAAGATTAGAGACTGCAGGTCAAAATCCACAGGAGATGGGATTGCACACCCACGCGAATGCTCAGACCTTTCAAGCTGGCACAGCCGTGTGAACAAAGGCGTGAAGCCACTGACACTCCCAGACACCGCTGGGGAGAGTCGAGTGTAGAAAGCCACTTTGGCAATGATCAGGTTCTTATGGTGTGAAACGCACACTAGCCTACGGTCCGGGGGCCCACGTTCTAGATGCTTAACCAAAATAAATGAAGACATACTCACAGAAGGAGGGGTATGAGCACGACAGCCTCCCCACTCGTGCGGAGGCTGGGTCTTCGCTGTCCTCCACGCCCCTTAGCCTCTGTCTGCTGCTTTAGCAGCTCTGCATTTTCGTCCCCACTCTGAACATCTCGAGCTCTTCCTCCCCGTCCGCGACTCGAGTCCCTGCAACCTCGATGCTGCTCCTTTCCCCCGATGGTTCACTCTGAAGTGACTCTCGTGCACAGTTATTTCCCCAGGCCTCCATCGTCTTTTTCTGAACGGATTGTGGAAGTTTGCCGTGCCATCTGTGGCCCGACTGGAGTCAGCGTGTCACAGCTGACATTTGCTGGACAATCCAACCATTCGGGAAATGTGCTTTTGCCTTCTGAGGACATGTTGATAGACTCGTTGTCTGCCCCCGCCCTCCCTCCCTCGGTCCCTCCCTTCCTTCCTTCTTTCCGCCTTTCGTTCCTTCCCACCTCCCTCCCTCCCTCCCTCTTCCCTCCCTGCTTCTCTTGCTCTCTCCGCCCTCTTTCCCTTCTTTCTTTCGCCCTCCTGTCCTTTCATTCCTCCGACTTCCCCTTCTTCTTGTCTTGGATTTTCTTTCTGCCCTTCTCCCCCCCCTTCCGTCCTTTCTCTTCCCTTCCTTCTTCCTTCCTCCCTCCTGTCTTTCTCCCTCCCTTCCTCCTTTTCCCTCCCATCTCACCCTCCCTCCTTCCGTCTTTCCTTCCTTGTTCTCTGTTCCCCGTTCTTCTCTCCCACCGGCTTTCTCTCTGTCCTTCCCGCCTCTTCTCGTCCTTACTTCTTCATTCTGTCCTTTCTTCCCTTTTCCACCTCGCTTCCGCCCATCTCCTCTCCTTTCCTTCCTGCGTCCTTCCTTCCTCTTTCCTGCTTCCCTTGCTCCTTCCCGTCGACTGTCATCACTCCTTCCTTGGGCTCTTCTGTCCTCCGTTCCCCCCTTCCTCCTCCCTCCCTCCCTTCCTGTTCTTCCTTTCTCCTCCTTTCTTCCCCTCTTCCTGTCCTTTCTCCTTCATTCTTCCTCGCCTTCCTTCCATCTTCTCCTCCTCTTCCTCTTCTAATAGGCTGCTTTGCATCGTTGTTAGGACATCTCCTTCTCTCCCGGCTGTGGACACTCCTGTCTAGACTTTACTTGTGTGGAAACAAGTTGAGATGCTCTGGCTCCCTTTGCCCAGGGTCTGAGAACAGAGCCTCCAGGCCCAGCCTAGGGGGTGGCACCAGACGCTGGATTCGCTTCTGGGGTAGACGCAGGCATGGCTGGCGGGGGCAGAGCCTTGTCAGCAGCCTGGCTCGGATTCACGGCCCGGGTCTTGTAGAAGGTTCCCACCAGAGAGGCACTCCAGCTGGTCAGGAGGGTGAGCTGTGGCCCAGCAAGGCTTCGGCCCTGATCTTTGTTTCTGGGGGAGGGTTCAAGCCCACAGAGCCGGCACCTCCCTCTCGGGTGTTGCCCCCAGGCCCCTGCCACTGCACACCCCCACCACATAGCATGGGCATTCCTGGAGCTATGATGTCTCTTCCACCAATTTCCGACAAGACGGGGTCTTTCCCCCAAGACTGAGAGACCCTCATTTTCACGCCGTCTACTAGGCCAGGCAGAAAATCAGCCGACAGTTTAGAAAAAGGGCAAGTGGCTTTGACAGACGTCCTGGATTCAAGTTTCAGGAACAAAGCACATTGTGAGATCACAAGAAATATGCCTGCCCCGAAGACAAATAACTTTTAAAACAATGACAACAAATCAAAGAGAGTATAACTTGCCATATAGGAGCAAGAACTCCTTCAGTCATAACTAATTGAATAAATTAAAGACAGGAAAATAAACGAGATGATCTTGCCATCGTCAAAACTCATGACGATATGGACAACACATGATTCTCGCTGCTCTGATGCTGTGCATGTGAGACCCAAGAGTCATCGGCACCCGATGTCCTGAAGATGGGAGGGTGACGTTAACGAAGGTGTATACAGGTGTCAACACAGGATGCGGCCACAGCCTTTAAACGACACTGAGAAGAGTCTGAAAGAAACAACCCAGGCGAACACCGAGCTCACAGTTCAAGACAACCTGCTTGTAGGGGTGGAGAGTCCTCATCGGGGGACACAACCTACATGGTCTGGGTGGACACCCCTCCTCCACCTGTCTCAAGCAGAAAGCAGAAGACAGGCGACCAAGCTGAGGTGAGAGTACAGTCCGTGAGGAAGTGGCTGGAGTTAGACACAGCAATTGAGTGTGAGATCAGGCCTGTGAGAACCCAGCAAACAGCAAACAAGGAAGCACCTCCAGGAATATTGTAAATAGTCATGGTGATGTGGCCCAGTGCAGAGTGACCCGGGCAGGATAAAACGGCCCCGTGGGTCCAGAGGGCTCCACAACTGATCACTCTCTCTCCACCTGACCCTCTACCTGCTCCACTCTCAACCAACAGAACCATGGGCTGCTGTGGCTGTTCAGGAGGCTGCGGCTCCGGCTGTGGGGGCTGCGGCTCCGGCTGTGGGGGCTGTGGCTCTGGCTGTGGGGGCTGTGGCTCCAGCTGCTGTGTGCCCGTCTGCTGCTGCAAGCCCGTGTGCTGCTGTGTGCCGGCCTGTTCCTGCTCCGGCGGTGGCAAAGGGGGCTGCGGCTCTTGTGGGGGCTCCAAGGGAGGTTGCGGCTCCTGTGGGGGCTCCAAGGGAGGTTGCAGCTCCTGCGGGTGCTGCCAGTCCAGCTGCTGCAAACCCGTGTGCTGCTGTGTGCCGGCCTGTTCCTGCTCCAGCGGTGGCAAAGGGGGCTGCGGCTCTTGTGGGGGCTCAAAGGGGGACTGTGGATCCTGTGGCTGCAGCCAGTCCAGCTGCTGTAAACCCTGTTGCTGTCAGTCCAGCTGCTGCCAGTCCAGCAGAGGGGGCTGTGGCGGCTCTGGGGGCTGCAAGGGAGGCTGTGGTTCCTGTGGGGGCTGTGGCTCCTGTGGCTCCTGCCAGTCCAGCTGCTGCAAGCCTGTGTGCTGCTGTGTGCCAGCCTGTTCCTGTTCCAACTGTGGCTCCAGTGGGGGCTGCAACGGGGGCTGTGGCTGCTGCCAGTCCAGCAAAGGGGGCTGTGGCTGCTCTGGGGGATCCAAGGGGGGCTGTGGATCCTCTGGCTGCTGCCAGTCTAGCTGTTGCAAACCCTGCTGCTGTCAGTCCAGCTGCTCCCAGTCCAGCTGTTGCAAGCCTGGCTGCTGCCAGTCCAGCTGCTGTGTCCCCGT
>NW_007245773.1:0-6362 GCF_000164805.1 Carlito syrichta | reverse complement strand
GGAGTTCGACTGATCCAGTCTTCTCAAGCCGTGACCTGTCCACCATGGAGCCACACACACCTGAGGGCCCATTTCCCCAGATAGAATGAAGCCAGATTCATCTGCCTGCTACCGGGAGAAGCCACGCTACTGTCCACTGCCTCCTAACAATTCTCTCCCATATTCTTCTGTGTCTGAATCGTCCCTCACACCCTTCCTTGCTCTTGCTGGGATGCAGGGCTGAGCTTCTGACCCAAGGAGGGTCTCATCTTGACAGTCCTCTTGGGCCTGGAGGGCGGAGGGAGGCCCGAGGTGTGGCTTTGTGTGTTGAACACCCTGCTTGGTCTTAATTGAATGTTGATGCCAATAAAACCTAGAAACCACGAACTGACACCCACATCTCACTGACTTTGTGGTTCACTGACTGTGTCTGCTGTTCTGCTGCTCTTGTCTTATTTGGTCTGATGGGACTTGGGTGATGTGGCGGAAGGTGCTGGAATGGGGCATTGGATGGTATTCACGACAGTTTAAATATTCCTCTAAGAAATACGTGAGCCTGAAGACAGCTTTAGAAACCATCCAGAATATTTCACAGAGAGAAAAGACAATGAAATATCTGAAAATAGAGTCAGTGCCCTGCAAATACTTCAGTCTGTCTAATACACTGGTTTTAGGATTTGGGAAATTAAAAAAGAAATGGAAAGATACGGACCTAAGTTTTCCAATGCTTCTGAAAATGGTAAATCCACAGTTAATATAAGCTCAATGAACTTCAACCTTTAAAAATATAAAGGAAAACATGAAAGTCCAACATCATTAAACTTTCAAAACTAGCAATAGGAAAAAAGTCGGAAAAACAGCAGGAGAAAGAATGTTTATATAGTGGTGGGGGCTGAGACTCAGGCGGCTGCAGGTGTCCTGGTACAACCAAGGAGGAAACAGGGAGGCAACATTTTCAATATGAGTGGAAAAAACACTGTCCACCTCGAATATTCTACCCAGCAACAATCTCTTTCAAAATACAGGTGATCAAGACTTTTACAGACACACTAGTTGACTCCAACATCATCCAATGCACACTCCCAATATGACAACAGAAATTTGGAGCTACACAAAATTATTAAGTGCATTGAAATTGAATTATGAAGATTAATATGTAAGCGCTTTTCTTACTATGTATATGTTTTTAAAAATAAAATTATCTGTTTAAACAAACCAATAATAATGTAGAGGCAGGTTTAGACTATGTGAAAGTAAAATGTATGACAAGAACGTGATAAAGGCTAGGAAAGGATCAGTGGAAGTAAATTCTTGTAAATGGATTCAACTTCATGTGGAATGTGTAACAATACTTGAAGGTTGACTGGGATGAATTAAAGTTGTATACATTAAAAGTTTCAATCATGAATTCTGCTTCTTTAAAATTTAATTGAGACATCTGCTTCTGCCAAGTAGGAGCGAAAGGGACCAGTTTCAAGTTAAAAATCAATCAATGCAAACCACTGTGTTAACAACTGCAAGAGACAAAACTCATGTTCATCTCAATGTATGCAGGAAAAAAACCCCACTCTACCACACTTGATAAGAACTCTCAGCAAACCAGCAATAACAAACCCTCTCCTCAAGCTGATAAATGTCCTCTTGGAAAAGACTACAGCCAAGGTCATCCCTAATTGTATAAGGCAGAATGATTTCACCATAAGATGTGCAACATGAAAAGAATGTCAGCTCTCACGATTCCTGTTCAACGCCGCACTGAAGGTCCTGGCCAACGTCGTCAGGAACAGACATAAGAGGCATGCAGATCGAAAAGAGGAATGTTCAACTGTCTTGATAACAGACATGACTTTATCTGTAGAAAATCTCAAGGTGTGTGGTAACAGCTGTTGCAACCATTCATTTAGCAAGATTTATATACAAAAGTAAATGCTCTTTCTTCCTTCCTTCCTTCCTTCTTTCTGTCGGCATCTCACTCTGTTGCTTAGGGTGGAGTGCTGTCGCCTGCTCACAGCTACTGCAGGCTTGACCTGCTGGGCTCAGGCAATCCTCTGCCTCAGCCCCCCAAGTACCTGGAAATGCAGGCACGTGCCATCACACCTGGCTAATTTTTTGATTTATTGTAGACATGAGGTCTCGCCAAGCTGTCCAGGCTGGTCTCAAACAATCCTCTTGCCTCTGCCTCTGAAAGTGAGCCACTTGCCCGGCTGCTATTTCTACATACTATGAATGATAATAGTCCTCATTAGAGGATATGTTTCTCATCTTTATTTAAAGAAGGAACTGAAGTACATTCTGACATTCATGTAGAGGTGCTGAGAATCTTGGACTGTGGCAAGGATGGTTTGATTTCTCGAACACATGTGCAGACGAGCCAATTGAGTTGATCGACGTGGGAGAAAAAAGCAATAAATAAGACATTTAGAATGCTCCTTCCAACTGCAGTAGGACTCCCAAACAACTGTCCAAGGTAAAGATTAGCTCAGAATCACCCAAAGAACCACAACTAAGCACGAGGTCAGGGCTCTGGAGGATCCTCTCACATAGCCACAAGAAACCACCTTCACACAGTCTCAGGGTAAGCCACAACCTGCTTCAAGGGGGTGGACTTGACAGCCCCACTCATCTTAGTGTTCACTCTGAACTTACTTGGTCTTGGGGTGGCATTCTGCTTGCTGACTCGCTTTACAGGAGATTTCTTGCATCTGCAATTGAGGATCTGTAATCTGATGTCACGTCCTTCATGAGGTCAGGCTCCTCTGTTGCTGGGGAACCGGGGCACCAGGTTGCTATCTTCCTTGATGGGACACTCAAAGACGGCTCTTAGCTCCTGGAGGAAACATTCTTGGCTGCTTCTTAAGGCTTTATAACATGTAATGTACATTTAAAGAGACAGAGAGAGAACTTACACATTGTCTAAGGGAAATGAACTTTTTAAAAAGTGGCATGAGGAGAGAGGGCTTGTTCCTTATTTTTAACAGGGAGAATTGAGTTTTTTATTTTTAGCTTGTGTTTGCCTTTACAGGAGGAATCGTTTGAGTTGAGATGTGTTAACATGACAGACCTGGAGAAGAACGGAAGGGTGACATGACCATGACTATTGGTGTGTTCAAAGAGTGAGGAGTGGTTCACTGGACACAATGAAGGAAGTGCAGACACCGGCCTGAGGGGGGAACTGGCTGTCATGTGGGGGGCGAGGAGGCTCATCGCTGGTCTTAGGCTTTCTGAAATGTGTGTGTTAAAACATTAGCAGTCATCACCGAAGAGGATAGAAACAGAAGTGTCAGTTCAAACCTGCAAAAAAAGAGGGAAAAGGACTTTTTTTTTGAGTTGGAGTCTCACTCCGTTGCCCAGGCTGGAGTGCAGTGGCACACTCACGGTTACCCCATCATCAACCTTCTAGGCTCAGGTATTCCTTCCTCCTCAGCCTTCCAAGTCCCAGAACTACAGGCATGCACTCCCATGCCTGGCTAACTTTTTGACTTATTGTGGAGACGAGGTCTCGCCAAGTTGCCCAGGCTGGTCTCCAACCCACGGTCTCAGGCAATCCTCTTGCCTCAGTCTTCCAAAGTGCTGGGATGACAGGCTCGAGTTACTGCTCCTGGCCAGGAAATTTTTATCAAGTCAATAGAAATAAGAGAAGAAAAGAAACCTAGAAAAGGGGATAGTAAACAAGGAACGCACTGAAAACGTCCCACACACACGGAGGGTAGAGATCAACACTGACTCGGGGGTGGTGAGGGTCCGTCGCCTGCTGAGCAGGGGACAAGCAGCACAGCACTGCCAACACGGGACCAATTCAAGATCACCTGGGACTCTGGGCTCATGGCTCCAATGCCTCGCCCCCTGGGGATAGAGGGAGTCAGAGTGGGAGGACCAAAGGGAAGTCCTTAGGCACAACTTTAGGCTCAGGAATTTGCGTGCGTTCCCTTCTGTGACAAACCTGTGAGACGGCTCCCAGTCATCCTCATGAGACGGGGTTCTGGGCTTGCTGCCATGTCCCCTGCCACCACTCCCCACTTGCTTCTTCAGCTGGACTAAGTTCTAATTGTGTAGAGTCTGTTAGTGTTTAATCAGGAGACTGGGGTTGTCGTCTTGGATTTCACCAATGTCTGAGGCTGTCAGACTGTGTCCTTCTACTTGAGGGTGTTTCCTTGTCATATTCCTGGGTCGTGGTTTGTTTTCATCAGGTTTGTGGAGATCTGGCTCCAATATCTTTGGGAGTGGGCGTCACTGGGGGGCATCTGGGATGAGCAGGGTGCAGGCGCCTTCCCCACGCCATGCGGCCATGGGGCTGGCTGGGGATCAGCTCTGCTGGCAACGGTGTGTCTGTGTTGGGATCCTGGAACCTCCTCCCGCGGGTCTCGGTCGTGTGTGACTGCACTCGCTTTCCCGTGGAACACGCTATACCCTTTGCGGTAGACCCTCGGATCGGTCTTCAGGTCACGGGGATGTTGGAACAGGTTGGAGCATGTCTTCAGCCTACAGGGTTGATGGCCTCCCCACTTATACTGAAGTTGGGTCTTCACTGTCCTCTGGTGCCTGGCTCTACTCGTTGCCAAGGTCTCGTGGAGAGTCCCCATTGAAACTCATTCCAGCTAGTCCGGAGGGGTGAACTGTGATGCTTCCGGACTTCACCTCTGACTCCTATTTGAGGAAGGAGTGCTGAAGCCCACAGAGCTGGCACCTCGCTCTCTGGATTTCTCTCAGGCCTCTGCACTGCACTCCCATGGCATTGGAATGCCTGGAGTTATGATGTCTCTCCTGCCAATTCCAGACAAGACAAGGCCATTCACCAAGCCTGAAAGACCCACGTTCCCAGTCACACATGGCAAGGTAGAAAATCAAATGAAAATTCAGGAAAAAGAAAATGGCTTGTACAAGCATCATGGACTAAACTCACAGAAACACCTGGGGAAAACCAAGCACATTTCGTGATCGCAAAGAAAATGCTTCCTCCTAAGCAAATAACTTTTAAAACAACGACAAGTCAAAGACAGTCTAACTTATCCTAAAGTAAAAAGATCACCCTCATTCATAACTAATGAAATAAATCAATAATAGGACAACAAACGAGATAATCCTGCCATCCCTGAAACTCACAAAGATATGAACATTGCAGGATTCACACTGCTGGGTGCAGTCCACTGAGGACCCAATAGTCACGAGCACCCGATGTCCCGAAGATGGGGAGGGCGGTTTTAATGGAGGTGCCTCCAGGTGTCATCCCAGGATGAGGCCAAAGCGTGTGTGTTAAATTCTGGCTCTAATGGCACAGATAAAAGTCCAGGCAGACACAGAGCTCACAGTTCAAGAACAACTAGTTGGAAGGGTGTGAAGACAAGATGGGGATAAACAACCCACAGTTCTAGGTGGAAAAGCGTCTTCCACCCGTCACAGGCAGAAAGCAGATGGCAGGTGACTGGGTCAAGTTAGGATGCACTCTTCAAGGAAGTGACCACATTTAGACACAGCAAGAAAGTGTTGAATCTGGTCAGGGAGACGGCCAGCAAAAAAACAAACACTTCCAGGAAGTATCGTAAACAGCCATGGTGACGTGACCCAGTGCTGAGAGGCCCAGGCAGGATATAAAGGACTCATGGCTGAGGGGACTCCACACCTGATCACCTCCCTCTCCACCTGCTCCTCTACCTGTTCCACGCTCAACCCAACAGAACCATGGGCTGCTGTGGCTGTTCTGGAGGCTGTGGCTCCGGCAGTGGGGGCTGCGGCTCCGGCTGTGGGGGATGCGGCTCTGGCTGTGGGGGCTGTGGCTCCAGCTGTGGGGGCTGTGGCTCCAGCTGCTGTGTGCCCGTCTGCTGCTGCAAGCCTGTGCGCTGCTGTGTGCCGGCCTGTTCCTGCTCCAGCGGTGGCAAAGGGGGCTGTGGCTCTTGTGTGGGCTCCAAGGGGGGCTGCGGCTCCTGTGGGGGCTGCCGGTCCAGCTGTTGCACACCCAGCTGCTCTCAGTCCTGCTCCTGCCAGTCCAGCAAAGGGGGCTGCGGCTCTTGTGGGGGCTCCAAGGGAGGCTGCAGCTCCTGCGGGTGCTGCCAGTCCAGCTGCTGCAAGCCCGTGTGCTGCTGCGTGCCGGCCTGTTCCTGCTCCGGCGGTGGCAAAGCTGGCTGCGGCTCCTGTGGCGGCTGCCAGTCCAGCTGCTGCACACCCAGCTGCTCTCAGTCCTGCTGCTGCCAGTCCAGCAAAGGGGGCTGTGGCTGCTCCGGGGGCTGCGGCAGCTCTGGGGGCTGCAAGGGGGGCTGTGGTTCCTGTCAGTCCAGCAGCTGCCAGCCCGTGTGCTGCTGTGTGCCGGCCTGTTCCTGCTCCGGCGGTGGTAAAGGGGGCTGCGGCTCTTGTGGGGGCTCCAAGGGGGGCTGTGGCTCTTGTGGCTGCTG